>NC_046980.1:4895660-5195660 GCF_009769545.1 Cyclopterus lumpus | reverse complement strand
TGTTTAACGAAACAGGCACTTTGACCAACTAAGCCACAGTGCCTCTGTAAATGCCCATTTCACACTATTGTGAGCTCTGTTTTTTTCCAAAACTCTGAATCCATAAAATTGAAATCTCCAACTTCGTGAGCAAGGCACTGCTGGGAGTTGAACCCAGGATCTCCTGTTTACTAAACAGGCACTTTTCCAAAACTGCGAATCCATAAAATTGAAATCTCCAACTTCGTGAGCAAGGCACTGCTGGGAGTTGAACCCAGGATCTCCTGTTTACAAGACAGGCACTTTATCCAACTAAGCCACAGCACCTCTGTAAATCCAAGGTTCAAACTATTGTAAGCTCTGTTGTTTTCCAAACCTACGAAACCATAAAGTTTAAGTCTGCAACTTCCTGAGCAATGCACTTTGACTAACTAAGCCACAGTGCCTCTGGAAATGCCCATTTCACACTATTGTAAGCTCTGTTCTTTTCCAAACCTACGAAACAATAAAGTTTAAGTCTCCAACTTCCTGAGCAAGGCACTGCTGGGAGTTGAACCCAGGATCTCCTGTTTACTAAACAGGCACTTTTCCAAAACTGCGAATCCATAAAATTGAAATCTCCAACTTCCTGAGCAAGGCACTGCTGGGAGTTGAACCCAGGATCTCCTGTTTACGAAACAGGCACTTTGACCAACTAAGTCACAGTGCCTCTGTAAATGCCCATTTCACACTATTGTGAGCTCTTTTTTTTCCAAAACTCTGAATCGATAAAATTGAAATCTCCAACTTCCTGAGCAAGGCACTGCTGGGAGTTGAACCCAGGATCTCCTGTTTACTAAACAGGCACTTTAACCAACTAAGCCACAGCGCCGCTGTAAATGCCATGTTCACACTATTGCAAGCTCTGTTGTTTTCCAAACCTCCGAAACCATAAAATTGAAATCTCTAACTTCCTGAGCAAGGCACTGCTGGGAGTTGAATCCAGGATCTCCTGTTTACTAAACAGGCGCTTTAACCAACTAAGCCACAGCGCCGCTGTAAATACCATGTTCACACTATTGCAATCTCTGTTGTTTTCCAAAACTACGAAACCATAAAATTCAAGTCCATAATTACATGAAAGAGGCACTGCTGGGAGTTGAACCCAGGATCTCCTGTTTACTAAACAGGCACTTTTCCAAAACTGCGAATCCATAACATTGAAATCTCCAACTTCGTGAGCAAGGCACTGCTGGGAGTTGAACCCAGGATCTCCTGTTTACGAAACAGGCACTTTGACCTACTAAGCCACATTGCCTCTGTAAATGCCCATTTCACACTATTGTGAGCTCTTTTTTTTCCAAAACTCTGAATCCATAAAATTGAAATCTCCAACTTCCTGAGCAAGGCACTGCTGGGAGTTGAACCCAGGATCTCCTGTTTACTAAACAGGCGCTTTAACCAACTAAGCCACAGCGCCGCTGTAAATGCCATGTTCACACTATTGCAAGCTCTGTTGTTTTCCAAAACTACGAAACCATAATATTCACGTCCATAATTACATGAAAGAGGCACTGCTGGGAGTTGAACCCAGGATCTCCTGTTTACTAAACAGGCACTTTAACCAACTAAGCCACAGTGCCTCTGTAAATGCCCATTTCACACTATTGTGAGCTCTGTTGTTTTCCAAAACTCCGAAACCATAAAATTGAAATCTCTAACTTCTTGAGCAAGGCACTGCTGGGAGTTGAACCCAGGATCTCCTGTTTACTAAACAGGCGCTTTAACCAACTAAGCCACAGCGCCGCTGTAAATGCCATGTTCACACTATTGCAAGCTCTGTTGTTTTCCAAACCTCCGAAACCATAAAATTGAAATCTCTAACTTCCTGAGCAAGGCACTGCTGGGAGTTGAACCCAGGATCTCCTGTTTACTAAACAGGCGCTTTAACCAACTAAGCCACAGCGCCGCTGTAAATGCCATGTTCACACTATTGCAAGCTCTGTTGTTTTCCAAACCTCCGAAACCATAAAATTGAAATCTCCAACTTCCTGAGCAAGGCACTGCTGGGAGTTGAACCCAGGATCTCCTGTTTAACGAAACAGGCACTTTGACCAACTAAGCCACAGTGCCTCTGTAAATGCCCATTTCACACTATTGTGAGCTCTGTTTTTTTCCAAAACTCTGAATCCATAAAATTGAAATCTCCAACTTCCTGAGCAAGGCACTGCTGGGAGTTGAACCCAGGATCTCCTGTTTACTAAACAGGCGCTTTAACCAACTAAGCCACAGCGCCACTGTAAATGCCATGTTCACACTATTGCAAGCTCTGTTGCTTTCCAAAACTCCGAAACCATAAAATTGAAATCTCTAACTTCCTGAGCAAGGCACTGCTGGGAGTTGAACCCAGGATCTCCTGTTTACTAAACAGGCACTTTTCCAAAACTGCGAATCCATAAAATTGAAATCTCCAACTTCCTGATCAAGGCACTGCTGGGAGTTGAACCCAGGATCTCCTGTTTACGAAACAGGCACTTTGACCAACTAAGCCACAGTGCCTCTGTAAATGCCCATTTCACACTATTGTGAGCTCTGTTTTTTTCCAAAACTCTGAATCCATAAAATTGAAATCTCCAACTTCCTGAGCAAGGCACTGCTGGGAGTTGAACCCAGGATCTCCTGTTTACTAAACAGGCGCTTTAACCAACTAAGCCACAGCGCCGCTGTAAATGCCATGTTCACACTATTGCAAGCTCTGTTGTTTTCCAAACCTCCGAAACCATAAAATTGAAATATCCAACTTCCTGAGCAAGGCACTGCTGGGAGTTGAACCCAGGATCTCCTGTTTACTAAACAGGCGCTTTAACCAACTAAGCCACAGCGCCGCTGTAAATGCCATGTTCACACTATTGCAAGCTCTGTTGTTTTCCAAACCTCCGAAACCATAAAATTGAAATCTCCAACTTCCTGAGCAAGGCACTGCTGGGAGTTGAACCCAGGATCTCCTGTTTAACGAAACAGGCACTTTGACCAACTAAGCCACAGTGCCTCTGTAAATGCCCATTTCACACTATTGTGAGCTCTGTTTTTTTCCAAAACTCTGAATCCATAAAATTGAAATCTCCAACTTCCTGAGCAAGGCACTGCTGGGAGTTGAACCCAGGATCTCCTGTTTACTAAACAGGCGCTTTAACCAACTAAGCCACAGCGCCACTGTAAATGCCATGTTCACACTATTGCAAGCTCTGTTGCTTTCCAAAACTCCGAAACCATAAAATTGAAATCTCTAACTTCCTGAGCAAGGCACTGCTGGGAGTTGAACCCAGGATCTCCTGTTTACTAAACAGGCACTTTTCCAAAACTGCGAATCCATAAAATTGAAATCTCCAACTTCCTGATCAAGGCACTGCTGGGAGTTGAACCCAGGATCTCCTGTTTACGAAACAGGCACTTTGACCAACTAAGCCACAGTGCCTCTGTAAATGCCCATTTCACACTATTGTGAGCTCTGTTTTTTTCCAAAACTCTGAATCCATAAAATTGAAATCTCCAACTTCCTGAGCAAGGCACTGCTGGGAGTTGAACCCAGGATCTCCTGTTTACATGACAGGCACTTTAACCAAGTAAGCCACAGCGCCTCTGTAAATCCAAGGTTCAAACTATTGTAAGCTCTGTTGTTTTCCAAACCTACGAAACCATAAAGTTTAAGTCTGCAACTTCCTGAGCAATGCACTTTGACCAACTAAGCCACAGTGCCTCTGGAAATGCCTATTTCACACTATTGTAAGCTCTGTTCTTTTCCAAACATACGAAACAATAAAGTTTAAGTCTCCAACTTCCTGAGGAAGGCACTGCTGGGAGTTGAACCCAGGATCTCCTGTTTACTAAACAGGCACTTTTCCAAAACTGCGAATCCATTAAAATTGAAATCTCCAACTTCCTGAGCAAGGCACTGCTGGGAGTTGAACCCAGGATCTCCTGTTTACGAAACAGGCACTTTGACCAACTAAGCCACAGCGCCTCTGTAAATGCACATTTAACACTGTTGAGAGCTCTGTTCTTTTCCAAAACTGCGAATCCATAAAATTGAAATCTCCAACTTCCTGAGCATGGCACTGCTGGGAGTTGAACCCAGGATCTCCTGTTTACGAAACAGGCACTTTGACCAACTAAGCCACAGTGCCTCTGTAAATGCCCATTTCACACTATTGTGAGCTCTGTTTTTTTCCAAAACTCCGAATACATAAAATTTAAATCTCCAACTTCCTGAGCAAGGCACTGCTGGGAGTTGAACCCAGGATCTCCTGTTTACTAAACAGGCGCTTTAACCAACTAAGCCACAGCGCCGCTGTAAATGCCATGTTCACACTATTGCAAGCTCTGTTGTTTTCCAAAACTCCGAAACCATAAAATTGAAATCTCTAACTTCCTGAGCAAGGCACTGCTGGGAGTTGAACCCAGGATCTCCTGTTTACTAAACAGGCACTTTTCCAAAACTGCGAATCCATAAAATTGAAATCTCCAACTTCCTGATCAAGGCACTGCTGGGAGATGAACCCAGGATCTCCTGTTTACGAAACAGGCACTTTGACCAACTAAGCCACAGTGCCTCTGTAAATGCCCATTTCACACTATTGTGAGCTCTGTTTTTTTCCAAAACTCTGAATCCATAAAATTGAAATCTCCAACTTCCTGAGCAAGGCACTGCTGGGAGTTGAACCCAGGATCTCCTGTTTACATGACAGGCACTTTAACCAAGTAAGCCACAGCGCCTCTGTAAATCCAAGGTTCAAACTATTGTAAGCTCTGTTGTTTTCCAAACCTACGAAACCATAAAGTTTAAGTCTGCAACTTCCTGAGCAATGCACTTTGACCAACTAAGCCACGGTGCCTCTGGAAATGCCTATTTCACACTATTGTAAGCTCTGTTCTTTTCCAAACATACGAAACAATAAAGTTTAAGTCTCCAACTTCCTGAGGAAGGCACTGCTGGGAGTTGAACCCAGGATCTCCTGTTTACTAAACAGGCACTTTTCCAAAACTGCGAATCCATTAAAATTGAAATCTCCAACTTCCTGAGCAAGGCACTGCTGGGAGTTGAACCCAGGATCTCCTGTTTACGAAACAGGCACTTTGACCAACTAAGCCACAGCGCCTCTGTAAATGCACATTTAACACTGTTGAGAGCTCTGTTCTTTTCCAAAACTGCGAATCCATAAAATTGAAATCTCCAACTTCCTGAGCATGGCACTGCTGGGAGTTGAACCCAGGATCTCCTGTTTACGAAACAGGCACTTTGACCAACTAAGCCACAGTGCCTCTGTAAATGCCCATTTCACACTATTGTGAGCTCTGTTTTTTTCCAAAACTCCGAATACATAAAATTGAAATCTCCAACTTCCTGAGCAAGGCACTGCTGGGAGTTGAACCCAGGATCTCCTGTTTACTAAACAGGCACTTTTCCAAAACTGCGAATCCATAAAATTGAAATCTCCAACTTCCTGATCAAGGCACTGCTGGGAGATGAACCCAGGATCTCCTGTTTACTAAACAGGCACTTTGACCAACTAAGCCACAGCGCCTCTGTAAATGCCCATTTCACACTATTGTGAGCTCTGTTTTTTTCCAAAACTCTGAATCCATAAAATTGAAATCTCCAACTTCCTGAGCAAGGCACTGCTGGGAGTTGAACCCAGGATCTCCTGTTTACATGACAGGCACTTTAACCAACTAAGCCACAGCGCCTCTGTAAATCCAAGGTTCAAACTATTGTAAGCTCTGTTGTTTTCCAAACCTACGAAACCATAAAGTTTAAGTCTGCAACTTCCTGAGCAATACACTTTGACCAACTAAGCCACAGTGCCTCTGGAAATGCCTATTTCACTCTATTGTAAGCTCTGTTCTTTTCCAAACCTACGAAACAATAAAGTTTAAGTCTCCAACTTCCTGAGGAAGGCACTGCTGGGAGTTGAACGCAGGATCTCCTGTTTACAAGACAGGCACTTTAACCAAGTAAGCCACAGCGCCTCTGTAAATCCAAGGTTCAAACTATTGTAAGCTCTGTTGTTTTCCAAACCTACGAAACCATAAAGTTTAAGTCTGCAACTTCCTGAGCAATGCACTTTGACCAACTAAGCCACAGTGCCTCTGGAAATGCCTATTTCACACTATTGTAAGCTCTGTTCTTTTCCAAACATACGAAACAATAAAGTTTAAGTCTCCAACTTCCTGAGGAAGGCACTGCTGGGAGTTGAACCCAGGATCTCCTGTTTACTAAACAGGCACTTTTCCAAAACTGCGAATCCATTAAAATTGAAATCTCCAACTTCCTGAGCAAGGCACTGCTGGGAGTTGAACCCAGGATCTCCTGTTTACGAAACAGGCACTTTGACCAACTAAGCCACAGCGCCTCTGTAAATGCACATTTAACACTGTTGAGAGCTCTGTTCTTTTCCAAAACTGCGAATCCATAAAATTGAAATCTCCAACTTCCTGAGCATGGCACTGCTGGGAGTTGAACCCAGGATCTCCTGTTTTCGAAACAGGCACTTTGACCAACTAAGCCACAGTGCCTCTGTAAATGCCCATTTCACACTATTGTGAGCTCTGTTTTTTTTCCAAAACTCCGAATACATAAAATTGAAATCTCCAACTTCCTGAGCAAGGCACTGCTGGGAGTTGAACCCAGGATCTCCTGTTTACTAAACAGGCACTTTTCCAAAACTGCGAATCCATAAAATTGAAATCTCCAACTTCCTGATCAAGGCACTGCTGGGAGATGAACCCAGGATCTCCTGTTTACGAAACAGGCACTTTGACCAACTAAGCCACAGTGCCTCTGTAAATGCCCATTTCACACTATTGTGAGCTCTGTTTTTTTCCAAAACTCTGAATCCATAAAATTGAAATCTCCAACTTCCTGAGCAAGGCACTGCTGGGAGTTGAACCCAGGATCTCCTGTTTACATGACAGGCACTTTAACCAACTAAGCCACAGCTCCTCTGTAAATACAAGGTTCAAACTATTGTAAGCTCTGTTGTTTTCCAAACCTACGAAACCATAAAGTTTAAGTCTGCAACTTCCTGAGCAATGCACTTTGACCAACTAAGCCACAGTGCCTCTGGAAATGCCTATTTCACTCTATTGTAAGCTCTGTTCTTTTCCAAACCTACGAAACAATAAAGTTTAAGTCTCCAACTTCCTGAGGAAGGCACTGCTGGGAGTTGAACCCAGGATCTCCTGTTTACAAGACAGGCACTTTAACCAAGTAAGCCACAGCGCCTCTGTAAATCCAAGGTTCAAACTATTGTAAGCTCTGTTGTTTTCCAAACCTACGAAACCATAAAGTTTAAGTCTGCAACTTCCTGAGCAATGCACTTTGACCAACTAAGCCACAGTGCCTCTGGAAATGCCTATTTCATACTATTGTAAGCTCTGTTCTTTTCCAAACATACGAAACAATAAAGTTTAAGTCTCCAACTTCCTGAGGAAGGCACTGCTGGGAGTTGAACCCAGGATCTCCTGTTTACTAAACAGGCACTTTTCCAAAACTGCGAATCCATTAAAATTGAAATCTCCAACTTCCTGAGCAAGGCACTGCTGGGAGTTGAACCCAGGATCTCCTGTTTACGAAACAGGCACTTTGACCAACTAAGCCACAGCGCCTCTGTAAATGCACATTTAACACTGTTGAGAGCTCTGTTCTTTTCCAAAACTCCGAATACATAAAATTGAAATCTCCAACTTCCTGAGCAAGGCACTGCTGGGAGTTGAACCCAGGATCTCCTGTTTACTAAACAGGCGCTTTAACCAACTAAGCCACAGCGCCTCTGTAAATGCACATTTAACACTGTTGAGAGCTCTGTTCTTTTCCAAAACTGCGAATCCATAAAATTGAAATCTCCAACTTCCTGAGCATGGCACTGCTGGGAGTTGAACCCAGGATCTCCTGTTTACGAAACAGGCACTTTGACCAACTAAGCCACAGTGCCTCTGTAAATGCCCATTTCACACTATTGTGAGCTCTGTTTTTTTCCAAAACTCCGAATACATAAAATTGAAATCTCCAACTTCCTGAGCAAGGCACTGCTGGGAGTTGAACCCAGGATCTCCTGTTTACTAAACAGGCACTTTTCCAAAACTGCGAATCCATAAAATTGAAATCTCCAACTTCCTGATCAAGGCACTGCTGGGAGATGAACCCAGGATCTCCTGTTTACGAAACAGGCACTTTGACCAACTAAGCCACAGTGCCTCTGTAAATGCCCATTTCACACTATTGTGAGCTCTGTTTTTTTCCAAAACTCTGAATCCATAAAATTTAAATCTCCAACTTCCTGAGCAAGGCACTGCTGGGAGTTGAACCCAGGATCTCCTGTTTACTAAACAGGCGCTTTAACCAACTAAGCCACAGCGCTGCTGTAAATGCCATGTTCACACTATTGCAAGCTCTGTTGTTTTCCAAAACTCCGAAACCATAAAATTGAAATCTCTAACTTCCTGAGCAAGGCACTGCTGGGAGTTGAACCCAGGATCTCCTGTTTACTAAACAGGCACTTTTCCAAAACTGCGAATCCATAAAATTGAAATCTCCAACTTCCTGATCAAGGCACTGCTGGGAGATGAACCCAGGATCTCCTGTTTACGAAACAGGCACTTTGACCAACTAAGCCACAGTGCCTCTGTAAATGCCCATTTCACACTATTGTGAGCTCTGTTTTTTTCCAAAACTCCGAATACATAAAATTGAAATCTCCAACTTCCTGAGCAAGGCACTGCTGGGAGTTGAACCCAGGATCTCCTGTTTACTAAACAGGCACTTTTCCAAAACTGCGAATCCATAAAATTGAAATCTCCAACTTCCTGATCAAGGCACTGCTGGGAGATGAACCCAGGATCTCCTGTTTACGAAACAGGCACTTTGACCAACCAAGCCACAGTGCCTCTGTAAATGCCCATTTCACACTATTGTGAGCTCTGTTTTTTTCCAAAACTCTGAATCCATAAAATTGAAATCTCCAACTTCCTGAGCAAGGCACTGCTGGGAGTTGAACCCAGGATCTCCTGTTTAACGAAACAGGCACTTTGACCAACTAAGCCACAGTGCCTCTGTAAATGCCCATTTCACACTATTGTGAGCTCTGTTTTTTTCCAAAACTCTGAATCCATAAAATTGAAATCTCCAACTTCCTGAGCAAGGCACTGCTGGGAGTTGAACCCAGGATCTCCTGTTTACTAAACAGGCGCTTTAACCAACTAAGCCACAGCGCCACTGTAAATGCCATGTTCACACTATTGCAAGCTCTGTTGCTTTCCAAAACTCCGAAACCATAAAATTGAAATCTCTAACTTCCTGAGCAAGGCACTGCTGGGAGTTGAACCCAGGATCTCCTGTTTACTAAACAGGCACTTTTCCAAAACTGCGAATCCATAAAATTGAAATCTCCAACTTCCTGATCAAGGCACTGCTGGGAGTTGAACCCAGGATCTCCTGTTTACGAAACAGGCACTTTGACCAACTAAGCCACAGTGCCTCTGTAAATGCACATTTCACACTATTGTGAGCTCTGTTTTTTTCCAAAACTCTGAATCCATAAAATTGAAATCTCCAACTTCCTGAGCAAGGCACTGCTGGGAGTTGAACCCAGGATCTCCTGTTTACTAAACAGGCGCTTTAACCAACTAAGCCACAGCGCCGCTGTAAATGCCATGTTCACACTATTGCAAGCTCTGTTGTTTTCCAAACCTCCGAAACCATAAAATTGAAATATCCAACTTCCTGAGCAAGGCACTGCTGGGAGTTGAACCCAGGATCTCCTGTTTACTAAACAGGCGCTTTAACCAACTAAGCCACAGCGCCGCTGTAAATGCCATGTTCACACTATTGCAAGCTCTGTTGTTTTCCAAACCTCCGAAACCATAAAATTGAAATCTCCAACTTCCTGAGCAAGGCACTGCTGGGAGTTGAACCCAGGATCTCCTGTTTAACGAAACAGGCACTTTGACCAACTAAGCCACAGTGCCTCTGTAAATGCCCATTTCACACTATTGTGAGCTCTGTTTTTTTCCAAAACTCTGAATCCATAAAATTGAAATCTCCAACTTCCTGAGCAAGGCACTGCTGGGAGTTGAACCCAGGATCTCCTGTTTACTAAACAGGCGCTTTAACCAACTAAGCCACAGCGCCACTGTAAATGCCATGTTCACACTATTGCAAGCTCTGTTGCTTTCCAAAACTCCGAAACCATAAAATTGAAATCTCTAACTTCCTGAGCAAGGCACTGCTGGGAGTTGAACCCAGGATCTCCTGTTTACTAAACAGGCACTTTTCCAAAACTGCGAATCCATAAAATTGAAATCTCCAACTTCCTGATCAAGGCACTGCTGGGAGTTGAACCCAGGATCTCCTGTTTACGAAACAGGCACTTTGACCAACTAAGCCACAGTGCCTCTGTAAATGCCCATTTCACACTATTGTGAGCTCTGTTTTTTTCCAAAACTCTGAATCCATAAAATTGAAATCTCCAACTTCCTGAGCAAGGCACTGCTGGGAGTTGAACCCAGGATCTCCTGTTTACATGACAGGCACTTTAACCAAGTAAGCCACAGCGCCTCTGTAAATCCAAGGTTCAAACTATTGTAAGCTCTGTTGTTTTCCAAACCTACGAAACCATAAAGTTTAAGTCTGCAACTTCCTGAGCAATGCACTTTGACCAACTAAGCCACAGTGCCTCTGGAAATGCCTATTTCACACTATTGTAAGCTCTGTTCTTTTCCAAACATACGAAACAATAAAGTTTAAGTCTCCAACTTCCTGAGGAAGGCACTGCTGGGAGTTGAACCCAGGATCTCCTGTTTACTAAACAGGCACTTTTCCAAAACTGCGAATCCATTAAAATTGAAATCTCCAACTTCCTGAGCAAGGCACTGCTGGGAGTTGAACCCAGGATCTCCTGTTTACGAAACAGGCACTTTGACCAACTAAGCCACAGCGCCTCTGTAAATGCACATTTAACACTGTTGAGAGCTCTGTTCTTTTCCAAAACTGCGAATCCATAAAATTGAAATCTCCAACTTCCTGAGCATGGCACTGCTGGGAGTTGAACCCAGGATCTCCTGTTTACGAAACAGGCACTTTGACCAACTAAGCCACAGTGCCTCTGTAAATGCCCATTTCACACTATTGTGAGCTCTGTTTTTTTCCAAAACTCCGAATACATAAAATTTAAATCTCCAACTTCCTGAGCAAGGCACTGCTGGGAGTTGAACCCAGGATCTCCTGTTTACTAAACAGGCGCTTTAACCAACTAAGCCACAGCGCCGCTGTAAATGCCATGTTCACACTATTGCAAGCTCTGTTGTTTTCCAAAACTCCGAAACCATAAAATTGAAATCTCTAACTTCCTGAGCAAGGCACTGCTGGGAGTTGAACCCAGGATCTCCTGTTTACTAAACAGGCACTTTTCCAAAACTGCGAATCCATAAAATTGAAATCTCCAACTTCCTGATCAAGGCACTGCTGGGAGATGAACCCAGGATCTCCTGTTTACGAAACAGGCACTTTGACCAACTAAGCCACAGTGCCTCTGTAAATGCCCATTTCACACTATTAAGAGCTCTGTTTTTTTCCAAAACTCTGAATCCATAAAATTGAAATCTCCAACTTCCTGAGCAAGGCACTGCTGGGAGTTGAACCCAGGATCTCCTGTTTACATGACAGGCACTTTAACCAACTAAGCCACAGCGCCTCTGTAAATCCAAGGTTCAAACTATTGTAAGCTCTGTTGTTTTCCAAACCTACGAAACCATAAAGTTTAAGTCTGCAACTTCCTGAGCAATGCACTTTGACCAACTAAGCCACAGTGCCTCTGGAAATGCCTATTTCACTCTATTGTAAGCTCTGTTCTTTTCCAAACCTACGAAACAATAAAGTTTAAGTCTCCAACTTCCTGAGGAAGGCACTGCTGGGAGTTGAACCCAGGATCTCCTGTTTACAAGACAGGCACTTTAACCAAGTAAGCCACAGCGCCTCTGTAAATCCAAGGTTCAAACTATTGTAAGCTCTGTTGTTTTCCAAACCTACGAAACCATAAAGTTTAAGTCTGCAACTTCCTGAGCAATGCACTTTGACCAACTAAGCCACAGTGCCTCTGGAAATGCCTATTTCACACTATTGTAAGCTCTGTTCTTTTCCAAACATACGAAACAATAAAGTTTAAGTCTCCAACTTCCTGAGGAAGGCACTGCTGGGAGTTGAACCCAGGATCTCCTGTTTACTAAACAGGCACTTTTCCAAAACTGCGAATCCATTAAAATTGAAATCTCCAACTTCCTGAGCAAGGCACTGCTGGGAGTTGAACCCAGGATCTCCTGTTTACGAAACAGGCACTTTGACCAACTAAGCCACAGCGCCTCTGTAAATGCACATTTAACACTGTTGAGAGCTCTGTTCTTTTCCAAAACTGCGAATCCATAAAATTGAAATCTCCAACTTCCTGAGCATGGCACTGCTGGGAGTTGAACCCAGGATCTCCTGTTTACGAAACAGGCACTTTGACCAACTAAGCCACAGTGCCTCTGTAAATGCCCATTTCACACTATTGTGAGCTCTGTTTTTTTCCAAAACTCCGAATACATAAAATTGAAATCTCCAACTTCCTGAGCAAGGCACTGCTGGGAGTTGAACCCAGGATCTCCTGTTTACTAAACAGGCACTTTTCCAAAACTGCGAATCCATAAAATTGAAATCTCCAACTTCCTGATCAAGGCACTGCTGGGAGATGAACCCAGGATCTCCTGTTTACGAAACAGGCACTTTGACCAACTAAGCCACAGCGCCTCTGTAAATGCCCATTTCACACTATTGTGAGCTCTGTTGTTTTCCAAAACTCTGAATCCATAAAATTGAAATCTCCAACTTCCTGAGCAAGGCACTGCTGGGAGTTGAACCCAGGATCTCCTGTTTACATGACAGGCACTTTAACCAACTAAGCCACAGCGCCTCTGTAAATCCAAGGTTCAAACTATTGTAAGCTCTGTTGTTTTCCAAACCTACGAAACCATAAAGTTTAAGTCTGCAACTTCCTGAGCAATGCACTTTGACCAACTAAGCCACAGTGCCTCTGGAAATGCCTATTTCACTCTATTGTAAGCTCTGTTCTTTTCCAAACCTACGAAACAATAAAGTTTAAGTCTCCAACTTCCTGAGGAAGGCACTGCTGGGAGTTGAACCCAGGATCTCCTGTTTACAAGACAGGCACTTTAACCAAGTAAGCCACAGCGCCTCTGTAAATCCAAGGTTCAAACTATTGTAAGCTCTGTTGTTTTCCAAACCTACGAAACCATAAAGTTTAAGTCTGCAACTTCCTGAGCAATGCACTTTGACCAACTAAGCCACAGTGCCTCTGGAAATGCCTATTTCACACTATTGTAAGCTCTGTTCTTTTCCAAACATACGAAACAATAAAGTTTAAGTCTCCAACTTCCTGAGGAAGGCACTGCTGGGAGTTGAACCCAGGATCTCCTGTTTACTAAACAGGCACTTTTCCAAAACTGCGAATCCATTAAAATTGAAATCTCCAACTTCCTGAGCAAGGCACTGCTGGGAGTTGAACCCAGGATCTCCTGTTTACGAAACAGGCACTTTGACCAACTAAGCCACAGCGCCTCTGTAAATGCACATTTAACACTGTTGAGAGCTCTGTTCTTTTCCAAAACTGCGAATCCATAAAATTGAAATCTCCAACTTCCTGAGCATGGCACTGCTGGGAGTTGAACCCAGGATCTCCTGTTTACGAAACAGGCACTTTGACCAACTAAGCCACAGTGCCTCTGTAAATGCCCATTTCACACTATTGTGAGCTCTGTTTTTTTCCAAAACTCCGAATACATAAAATTGAAATCTCCAACTTCCTGAGCAAGGCACTGCTGGGAGTTGAACCCAGGATCTCCTGTTTACTAAACAGGCACTTTTCCAAAACTGCGAATCCATAAAATTGAAATCTCCAACTTCCTGATCAAGGCACTGCTGGGAGATGAACCCAGGATCTCCTGTTTACGAAACAGGCACTTTGACCAACTAAGCCACAGTGCCTCTGTAAATGCCCATTTCACACTATTGTGAGCTCTGTTTTTTTCCAAAACTCTGAATCCATAAAATTGAAATCTCCAACTTCCTGAGCAAGGCACTGCTGGGAGTTGAACCCAGGATCTCCTGTTTACATGACAGGCACTTTAACCAACTAAGCCACAGCGCCTCTGTAAATCCAAGGTTCAAACTATTGTAAGCTCTGTTGTTTTCCAAACCTACGAAACCATAAAGTTTAAGTCTGCAACTTCCTGAGCAATACACTTTGACCAACTAAGCCACAGTGCCTCTGGAAATGCCTATTTCACTCTATTGTAAGCTCTGTTCTTTTCCAAACCTACGAAACAATAAAGTTTAAGTCTCCAACTTCCTGAGGAAGGCACTGCTGGGAGTTGAACGCAGGATCTCCTGTTTACAAGACAGGCACTTTAACCAAGTAAGCCACAGCGCCTCTGTAAATCCAAGGTTCAAACTATTGTAAGCTCTGTTGTTTTCCAAACCTACGAAACCATAAAGTTTAAGTCTGCAACTTCCTGAGCAATGCACTTTGACCAACTAAGCCACAGTGCCTCTGGAAATGCCTATTTCACACTATTGTAAGCTCTGTTCTTTTCCAAACATACGAAACAATAAAGTTTAAGTCTCCAACTTCCTGAGGAAGGCACTGCTGGGAGTTGAACCCAGGATCTCCTGTTTACTAAACAGGCACTTTTCCAAAACTGCGAATCCATTAAAATTGAAATCTCCAACTTCCTGAGGAAGGCACTGCTGGGAGTTGAACCCAGGATCTCCTGTTTACGAAACAGGCACTTTGACCAACTAAGCCACAGCGCCTCTGTAAATGCACATTTAACACTGTTGAGAGCTCTGTTCTTTTCCAAAACTGCGAATCCATAAAATTTAAATCTCCAACTTCCTGAGCATGGCACTGCTGGGAGTTGAACCCAGGATCTCCTGTTTTCGAAACAGGCACTTTGACCAACTAAGCCACAGTGCCTCTGTAAATGCCCATTTCACACTATTGTGAGCTCTGTTTTTTTCCAAAACTCCGAATACATAAAATTGAAATCTCCAACTTCCTGAGCAAGGCACTGCTGGGAGTTGAACCCAGGATCTCCTGTTTACTAAACAGGCACTTTTCCAAAACTGCGAATCCATAAAATTGAAATCTCCAACTTCCTGATCAAGGCACTGCTGGGAGATGAACCCAGGATCTCCTGTTTACGAAACAGGCACTTTGACCAACTAAGCCACAGTGCCTCTGTAAATGCCCATTTCACACTATTGTGAGCTCTGTTTTTTTCCAAAACTCTGAATCCATAAAATTGAAATCTCCAACTTCCTGAGCAAGGCACTGCTGGGAGTTGAACCCAGGATCTCCTGTTTACATGACAGGCACTTTAACCAACTAAGCCACAGCGCCTCTGTAAATCCAAGGTTCAAACTATTGTAAGCTCTGTTGTTTTCCAAACCTACGAAACCATAAAGTTTAAGTCTGCAACTTCCTGAGCAATGCACTTTGACCAACTAAGCCACAGTGCCTCTGGAAATGCCTATTTCACTCTATTGTAAGCTCTGTTCTTTTCCAAACCTACGAAACAATAAAGTTTAAGTCTCCAACTTCCTGAGGAAGGCACTGCTGGGAGTTGAACCCAGGATCTCCTGTTTACAAGACAGGCACTTTAACCAAGTAAGCCACAGCGCCTCTGTAAATCCAAGGTTCAAACTATTGTAAGCTCTGTTGTTTTCCAAACCTACGAAACCATAAAGTTTAAGTCTGCAACTTCCTGAGCAATGCACTTTGACCAACTAAGCCACAGTGCCTCTGGAAATGCCTATTTCACACTATTGTAAGCTCTGTTCTTTTCCAAACATACGAAACAATAAAGTTTAAGTCTCCAACTTCCTGAGGAAGGCACTGCTGGGAGTTGAACCCAGGATCTCCTGTTTACTAAACAGGCACTTTTCCAAAACTGCGAATCCATTAAAATTGAAATCTCCAACTTCCTGAGCAAGGCACTGCTGGGAGTTGAACCCAGGATCTCCTGTTTACGAAACAGGCACTTTGACCAACTAAGCCACAGCGCCTCTGTAAATGCACATTTAACACTGTTGAGAGCTCTGTTCTTTTCCAAAACTGCGAATCCATAAAAATGAAATCTCCAACTTCCTGAGCATGGCACTGCTGGGAGTTGAACCCAGGATCTCCTGTTTACGAAACAGGCACTTTGACCAACTAAGCCACAGTGCCTCTGTAAATGCCCATTTCACACTATTGTGAGCTCTGTTTTTTTCCAAAACTCCGAATACATAAAATTGAAATCTCCAACTTCCTGAGCAAGGCACTGCTGGGAGTTGAACCCAGGATCTCCTGTTTACTAAACAGGCACTTTTCCAAAACTGCGAATCCATAAAATTGAAATCTCCAACTTCCTGATCAAGGCACTGCTGGGAGATGAACCCAGGATCTCCTGTTTACGAAACAGGCACTTTGACCAACTAAGCCACAGTGCCTCTGTAAATGCCCATTTCACACTATTGTGAGCTCTGTTTTTTTCCAAAACTCTGAATCCATAAAATTGAAATCTCCAACTTCCTGAGCAAGGCACTGCTGGGAGTTGAACCCAGGATCTCCTGTTTACATGACAGGCACTTTAACCAACTAAGCCACAGCGCCTCTGTAAATCCAAGGTTCAAACTATTGTAAGCTCTGTTGTTTTCCAAACCTACGAAACCATAAAGTTTAAGTCTGCAACTTCCTGAGCAATGCACTTTGACCAACTAAGCCACAGTGCCTCTGGAAATGCCTATTTCACTCTATTGTAAGCTCTGTTCTTTTCCAAACCTACGAAACAATAAAGTTTAAGTCTCCAACTTCCTGAGGAAGGCACTGCTGGGAGTTGAACCCAGGATCTCCTGTTTACATGACAGGCACTTTAACCAAGTAAGCCACAGCGCCTCTGTAAATCCAAGGTTCAAACTATTGTAAGCTCTGTTGTTTTCCAAACCTACGAAACCATAAAGTTTAAGTCTGCAACTTCCTGAGCAATGCACTTTGACCAACTAAGCCACAGTGCCTCTGGAAATGCCTATTTCACACTATTGTAAGCTCTGTTCTTTTCCAAACATACGAAACAATAAAGTTTAAGTCTCCAACTTCCTGAGGAAGGCACTGCTGGGAGTTGAACCCAGGATCTCCTGTTTACTAAACAGGCACTTTTCCAAAACTGCGAATCCATTAAAATTGAAATCTCCAACTTCCTGAGCAAGGCACTGCTGGGAGTTGAACCCAGGATCTCCTGTTTACGAAACAGGCACTTTGACCAACTAAGCCACAGCGCCTCTGTAAATGCACATTTAACACTGTTGAGAGCTCTGTTCTTTTCCAAAACTGCGAATCCATAAAAATGAAATCTCCAACTTCCTGAGCATGGCACTGCTGGGAGTTGAACCCAGGATCTCCTGTTTACGAAACAGGCACTTTGACCAACTAAGCCACAGTGCCTCTGTAAATGCCCATTTCACACTATTGTGAGCTCTGTTTTTTTCCAAAACTCCGAATACATAAAATTGAAATCTCCAACTTCCTGAGCAAGGCACTGCTGGGAGTTGAACCCAGGATCTCCTGTTTACTAAACAGGCACTTTTCCAAAACTGCGAATCCATAAAATTGAAATCTCCAACTTCCTGATCAAGGCACTGCTGGGAGATGAACCCAGGATCTCCTGTTTACGAAACAGGCACTTTGACCAACTAAGCCACAGTGCCTCTGTAAATGCCCATTTCACACTATTGTGAGCTCTGTTTTTTTCCAAAACTCTGAATCCATAAAATTGAAATCTCCAACTTCCTGAGCAAGGCACTGCTGGGAGTTGAACCCAGGATCTCCTGTTTACATGACAGGCACTTTAACCAACTAAGCCACAGCTCCTCTGTAAATACAAGGTTCAAACTATTGTAAGCTCTGTTGTTTTCCAAACCTACGAAACCATAAAGTTTAAGTCTGCAACTTCCTGAGCAATGCACTTTGACCAACTAAGCCACAGTGCCTCTGGAAATGCCTATTTCACTCTATTGTAAGCTCTGTTCTTTTCCAAACCTACGAAACAATAAAGTTTAAGTCTCCAACTTCCTGAGGAAGGCACTGCTGGGAGTTGAACCCAGGATCTCCTGTTTACAAGACAGGCACTTTAACCAAGTAAGCCACAGCGCCTCTGTAAATCCAAGGTTCAAACTATTGTAAGCTCTGTTGTTTTCCAAACCTACGAAACCATAAAGTTTAAGTCTGCAACTTCCTGAGCAATGCACTTTGACCAACTAAGCCACAGTGCCTCTGGAAATGCCTATTTCACACTATTGTAAGCTCTGTTCTTTTCCAAACATACGAAACAATAAAGTTTAAGTCTCCAACTTCCTGAGGAAGGCACTGCTGGGAGTTGAACCCAGGATCTCCTGTTTACTAAACAGGCACTTTTCCAAAACTGCGAATCCATTAAAATTGAAATCTCCAACTTCCTGAGCAAGGCACTGCTGGGAGTTGAACCCAGGATCTCCTGTTTACGAAACAGGCACTTTGACCAACTAAGCCACAGCGCCTCTGTAAATGCACATTTAACACTGTTGAGAGCTCTGTTCTTTTCCAAAACTGCGAATCCATAAAATTGAAATCTCCAACTTCCTGAGCATGGCACTGCTGGGAGTTGAACCCAGGATCTCCTGTTTACTAAACAGGCACTTTGACCAACTAAGCCACAGTGCCTCTGTAAATGCCCATTTCACACTATTGTGAGCTCTGTTTTTTTCCAAAACTCCGAATACATAAAATTGAAATCTCCAACTTCCTGAGCAAGGCACTGCTGGGAGTTGAACCCAGGATCTCCTGTTTACTAAACAGGCGCTTTAACCAACTAAGCCACAGCGCCTCTGTAAATGCACATTTAACACTGTTGAGAGCTCTGTTCTTTTCCAAAACTGCGAATCCATAAAATTGAAATCTCCAACTTCCTGAGCATGGCACTGCTGGGAGTTGAACCCAGGATCTCCTGTTTACGAAACAGGCACTTTGACCAACTAAGCCACAGTGCCTCTGTAAATGCCCATTTCACACTATTGTGAGCTCTGTTTTTTTCCAAAACTCCGAATACATAAAATTGAAATCTCCAACTTCCTGAGCAAGGCACTGCTGGGAGTTGAACCCAGGATCTCCTGTTTACTAAACAGGCACTTTTCCAAAACTGCGAATCCATAAAATTGAAATCTCCAACTTCCTGATCAAGGCACTGCTGGGAGATGAACCCAGGATCTCCTGTTTACGAAACAGGCACTTTGACCAACTAAGCCACAGTGCCTCTGTAAATGCCCATTTCACACTATTGTGAGCTCTGTTTTTTTCCAAAACTCTGAATCCATAAAATTGAAATCTCCAACTTCCTGAGCAAGGCACTGCTGGGAGTTGAACCCAGGATCTCCTGTTTACATGACAGGCACTTTAACCAACTAAGCCACAGCTCCTCTGTAAATACAAGGTTCAAACTATTGTAAGCTCTGTTGTTTTCCAAACCTACGAAACCATAAAGTTTAAGTCTGCAACTTCCTGAGCAATGCACTTTGACCAACTAAGCCACAGTGCCTCTGGAAATGCCTATTTCACTCTATTGTAAGCTCTGTTCTTTTCCAAACCTACGAAACAATAAAGTTTAAGTCTCAAACTTCCTGAGGAAGGCACTGCTGGGAGTTGAACCCAGGATCTCCTGTTTACAAGACAGGCACTTTAACCAAGTAAGCCACAGCGCCTCTGTAAATCCAAGGTTCAAACTATTGTAAGCTCTGTTGTTTTCCAAACCTACGAAACCATAAAGTTTAAGTCTGCAACTTCCTGAGCAATGCACTTTGACCAACTAAGCCACAGTGCCTCTGGAAATGCCTATTTCACACTATTGTAAGCTCTGTTCTTTTCCAAACATACGAAACAATAAAGTTTAAGTCTCCAACTTCCTGAGGAAGGCACTGCTGGGAGTTGAACCCAGGATCTCCTGTTTACTAAACAGGCACTTTTCCAAAACTGCGAATCCATTAAAATTGAAATCTCCAACTTCCTGAGCAAGGCACTGCTGGGAGTTGAACCCAGGATCTCCTGTTTACGAAACAGGCACTTTGACCAACTAAGCCACAGCGCCTCTGTAAATGCACATTTAACACTGTTGAGAGCTCTGTTCTTTTCCAAAACTGCGAATCCATAAAATTGAAATCTCCAACTTCCTGAGCATGGCACTGCTGGGAGTTGAACCCAGGATCTCCTGTTTACGAAACAGGCACTTTGACCAACTAAGCCACAGTGCCTCTGTAAATGCCCATTTCACACTATTGTGAGCTCTGTTTTTTTCCAAAACTCCGAATACATAAAATTGAAATCTCCAACTTCCTGAGCAAGGCACTGCTGGGAGTTGAACCCAGGATCTCCTGTTTACTAAACAGGCGCTTTAACCAACTAAGCCACAGCGCCTCTGTAAATGCACATTTAACACTGTTGAGAGCTCTGTTCTTTTCCAAAACTGCGAATCCATAAAATTGAAATCTCCAACTTCCTGAGCATGGCACTGCTGGGAGTTGAACCCAGGATCTCCTGTTTACGAAACAGGCACTTTGACCAACTAAGCCACAGTGCCTCTGTAAATGCCCATTTCACACTATTGTGAGCTCTGTTTTTTTCCAAAACTCCGAATACATAAAATTGAAATCTCCAACTTCCTGAGCAAGGCACTGCTGGGAGTTGAACCCAGGATCTCCTGTTTACTAAACAGGCACTTTTCCAAAACTGCGAATCCATAAAATTGAAATCTCCAACTTCCTGATCAAGGCACTGCTGGGAGATGAACCCAGGATCTCCTGTTTACGAAACAGGCACTTTGACCAACTAAGCCACAGTGCCTCTGTAAATGCCCATTTCACACTATTGTGAGCTCTGTTTTTTTCCAAAACTCTGAATCCATAAAATTGAAATCTCCAACTTCCTGAGCAAGGCACTGCTGGGAGTTGAACCCAGGATCTCCTGTTTACATGACAGGCACTTTAACCAACTAAGCCACAGCTCCTCTGTAAATACAAGGTTCAAACTATTGTAAGCTCTGTTGTTTTCCAAACCTACGAAACAATAAAATTGAAATCTCCAACTTCCTGAGCAAGGCACTGCTGGGAGTTGAACCCAGGATCTCCTGTTTACATGACAGGCACTTTAACCAAGTAAGCCACAGCGCCTCTGTAAATCCAAGGTTCAAACTATTGTAAGCTCTGTTGTTTTCCAAACCTACGAAACCATAAAGTTTAAGTCTGCAACTTCCTGAGCAATGCACTTTGACCAACTAAGCCACAGTGCCTCTGGAAATGCCTATTTCACACTATTGTAAGCTCTGTTCTTTTCCAAACATACGAAACAATAAAGTTTAAGTCTCCAACTTCCTGAGGAAGGCACTGCTGGGAGTTGAACCCAGGATCTCCTGTTTACTAAACAGGCACTTTTCCAAAACTGCGAATCCATTAAAATTGAAATCTCCAACTTCCTGAGCAAGGCACTGCTGGGAGTTGAACCCAGGATCTCCTGTTTACGAAACAGGCACTTTGACCAACTAAGCCACAGCGCCTCTGTAAATGCACATTTAACACTGTTGAGAGCTCTGTTCTTTTCCAAAACTGCGAATCCATAAAATTGAAATCTCCAACTTCCTGAGCATGGCACTGCTGGGAGTTGAACCCAGGATCTCCTGTTTACGAAACAGGCACTTTGACCAACTAAGCCACAGTGCCTCTGTAAATGCCCATTTCACACTATTGTGAGCTCTGTTTTTTTCCAAAACTCCGAATACATAAAATTGAAATCTCCAACTTCCTGAGCAAGGCACTGCTGGGAGTTGAACCCAGGATCTCCTGTTTACTAAACAGGCGCTTTAACCAACTAAGCCACAGCGCCGCTGTAAATGCCATGTTCACACTATTGCAAGCTCTGTTGTTTTCCAAAACTCCGAAACCATAAAATTGAAATCTCTAACTTCCTGAGCAAGGCACTGCTGGGAGTTGAACCCAGGATCTCCTGTATACTAAACAGGCACTTTTCCAAAACTGTGAATCCATAAAATTGAAATCTCCAACTTCCTGATCAAGGCACTGCTGGGAGTTGAACCCAGGATCTCCTGTTTACGAAACAGGCACTTTGACCAACTAAGCCACAGTGCCTCTGTAAATGCCCATTTCACACTATTGTGAGCTCTGTTTTTTTCCAAAACTCTGAATCCATAAAATTGAAATCTCCAACTTCCTGAGGAAGGCACTGCTGGGAGTTGAACCCAGGATCTCCTGTTTACATGACAGGCCTTTAACCAACTAAGCCACAGCGCCTCTGTAAATCCAAGGTTCAAACTATTGTAAGCTCTGTTGTTTTCCAAACCTACGAAACCATAAAGTTTAAGTCTGCAACTTCCTGAGCAATGCACTTTGACCAACTAAGCCACAGTGCCTCTGGAAATGCCTATTTCACACTATTGTAAGCTCTGTTCTTTTCCAAACATACGAAACAATAAAGTTTAAGTCTCCAACTTCCTGAGGAAGGCACTGCTGGGAGTTGAACCCAGGATCTCCTGTTTACTAAACAGGCACTTTCCAAAACTGCGAATCCATAAAATTGAAATCTCCAACTTCCTGAGTAAGGCACTGCTGGGAGTTGAACCCAGGATCTCCTGTTTACGAAACAGGCACTTTGACCAACTAAGCCACAGTGCCTCTGTAAATGCCCATTTCACACTATTGTGAGCTCTGTTTTTTTCCAAAACTCCGAATACATAAAATTTAAATCTCCAACTTCCTGAGCAAGGCACTGCTGGGAGTTGAACCCAGGATCTCCTGTTTACAAGACAGGCACTTTAACCAACTAAGCCTCAGTGCCTCTGGAAATGCCTATTTCACAATATTGTAAGCTCTGTTCTTTTCCAAATCTACGAAACAATAAAGTTTAAGTCTCCAACTTCCTGAGGAAGGCACTGCTTGGAATTGAACCCAGGATCTCCTGTTTACAAGACAGACACTTTAACCAACCAAGCCACAGCGCCTCTGTAAATCCAAGGTTCAAACTATTGTAAGCTCTGTTGTTTTCCAAAACTCCGAAACCATAAAATTGAAGTCTCCAACTTCCTGAGCAAGGCACTGCTGGGAGTTGAACCCAGGATCTCCTGTTTACTAAACAGGCACTTTTCCAAAACTGCGAATCCACAAAATTGAAATCTCCAACTTCCTGAGCAAGGCACTTCTGGGAGTTGAACCCAGGATCTCCTGTTTACGAAACAGGCACTTTGACCAACTAAGCCACAGCGCCTCTGTAAATGCACATTTAACACTGTTGAGAGCTCTGTTCTTTTCCAAAACTGAGAATCCATAAAATTGAAATCTCCAACTTCCTGAGCAAGGCACTGCTGGGAGTTGAACCCAGGATCTCCTGTTTACGAAACAGGCACTTTGACCAACTAAGCCACAGCGCCTCTGTAAATGCACATTTAACACTGTTGAGAGCTCTGTTCTTTTCCAAAACTGCGAATCCATAAAATTGAAATCTCCAACTTCCTGAGCATGGCACTGCTGGGAGTTGAACCCAGGATCTCCTGTTTACTAAACAGGCGCTTTAACCAACTAAGCCACAGCGCCTCTGTAAATGCACATTTAACACTGTTGAGAGCTCTGTTCTTTTCCAAAACTCCGAAACCATAAAATTGAAATCTCTAACTTCCTGAGCAAGGCACTGCTGGGAGTTGAACCCAGGATCTCCTGTTTACTAAACAGGCACTTTTCCAAAACTGTGTATCCATAAAATTGAAATCTCCAACTTCCTGATCAAGGCACTGCTGGGAGTTGAACACAGGATCTCCTGTTTACGAAACAGGCACTTTGACCAACTAAGCCACAGTGCCTCTGTAAATGCCCATTTCACACTATTGTGAGCTCTGTTTTTTTCCAAAACTCTGAATCCATAAAATTGAAATCTCCAACTTCCTGAGCAAGGCACTGCTGGGAGTTGAACCCAGGATCTCCTGTTTACATGACAGGCCTTTAACCAACTAAGCCACAGCGCCTCTGTAAATCCAAGGTTCAAACTATTGTAAGCTCTGTTGTTTTCCAAACCTACGAAACCATAAAGTTTAAGTCTGCAACTTCCTGAGCAATGCACTTTGACCAACTAAGCCACAGTGCCTCTGGAAATGCCTATTTCACACTATTGTAAGTTCTGTTCTTTTCCAAACATACGAAACAATAAAGTTTAAGTCTCCAACTTCCTGAGGAAGGCACTGCTGGGAGTTGAACCCAGGATCTCCTGTTTACTAAACAGGCACTTTTCCAAAACTGCGAATCCATAAAATTGAAATCTCCAACTTCCTGAGTAAGGCACTGCTGGGAGTTGAACCCAGGATCTCCTGTTTACGAAACAGGCACTTTGACCAACTAAGCCACAGTGCCTCTGTAAATGCCCATTTCACACTATTGTGAGCTCTGTTTTTTTCCAAAACTCCGAATACATAAAATTTAAATCTCCAACTTCCTGAGCAAGGCACTGCTGGGAGTTGAACCCAGGATCTCCTCTTTACAAGACAGGCACTTTAACCAACTAAGCCTCAGTGCCTCTGGAAATGCCTATTTCACAATATTGTAAGCTCTGTTCTTTTCCAAATCTACGAAACAATAAAGTTTAAGTCTCCAACTTCCTGAGGAAGGCACTGCTTGGAGTTGAACCCAGGATCTCCTGTTTACAAGACAGACACTTTAACCAACTAAGCCACAGCGCCTCTGTAAATCCAAGGTTCAAACTATTGTAAGCTCTGTTGTTTTCCAAAACTCCGAAACCATAAAATTGAAGTCTCCAACTTCCTGAGCAAGGCACTGCTGGGAGTTGAACCCAGGATCTCCTGTTTACTAAACAGGCACTTTTCCAAAACTGCGAATCCACAAAATTGAAATCTCCAACTTCCTGAGCAAGGCACTTCTGGGAGTTGAACCCAGGATCTCCTGTTTACGAAACAGGCACTTTGACCAACTAAGCCACAGCGCCTCTGTAAATGCACATTTAACACTGTTGAGAGCTCTGTTCTTTTCCAAAACTGAGAATCCATAAAATTGAAATCTCCAACTTCCTGAGCAAGGCACTGCTGGGAGTTGAACCCAGGATCTCCTGTTTACGAAACAGGCACTTTGACCAACTAAGCCACAGCGCCTCTGTAAATGCACATTTAACACTGTTGAGAGCTCTGTTCTTTTCCAAAACTGCGAATCCATAAAATTGAAATCTCCAACTTCCTGAGCAAGGCACTGCTGGGAGTTGAACCCAGGATCTCCTGTTTACTAAACAGGCACTTTTCCAAAGTTTTCCTCTGTAAATCCAAGGTTCAAACTATTGTAAGCTCTGTTGTTTTCCAAACCTACGAAACCATAAAGTTTAAGTCTGCAACTTCCTGAGCAATGCACTTTGACCAACTAAGCCTCAGTGCCTCTGGAAATGCCTATTTTACACTATTGTAAGCTCTGTTCTTTTCCAAACCTACGAAACAATAAAGTTTAAGTCTCCAACTTCCTGAGGAAGGCACTGCTGGGAGTTGAACCCAGGATCTCCTGTTTACAAGACAGGCACTTTAACCAACTAAGCCACAGCGCCTCTGTAAATCCAAGGTTCAAACTATTGTAAGCTCTGTTGTTTTCCAAACCTACGAAACCATAAAGTTTAAGTCTGCAACTTCCTGAGCAATGCACTTTGACCAACTAAGCCACAGTGCCTCTGGAAATGCCTATTTGACACTATTGTAAGCTCTGTTCTTTTCCAAATCTACGAAACAATAAAGTTTAAGTCTCCAACTTCCTGAGGAAGGCACTGCTGGGAGTTGAACCCAGGATCTCCTGTTTACGAAACAGGCACTTTGACCAACTAAGCCACAGTGCCTCTGTAAATGCCCATTTCACACTATTGTGAGCTCTGTTTTTTTCCAAAACTCCGAATACATAAAATTTAAATCTCCAACTTCCTGAGCAAGGCACTGCTGGGAGTTGAACCCAGGATCTCCTCTTTACAAGACAGGCACTTTAACCAACTAAGCCTCAGTGCCTCTGGAAATGCCTATTTCACAATATTGTAAGCTCTGTTCTTTTCCAAATCTACGAAACAATAAAGTTTAAGTCTCCAACTTCCTGAGGAAGGCACTGCTTGGAGTTGAACCCAGGATCTCCTGTTTACAAGACAGACACTTTAACCAACTAAGCCACAGCGCCTCTGTAAATCCAAGGTTCAAACTATTGTAAGCTCTGTTGTTTTCCAAAACTCCGAAACCATAAAATTGAAGTCTCCAACTTCCTGAGCAAGGCACTGCTGGGAGTTGAACCCAGGATCTCCTGTTTACTAAACAGGCACTTTTCCAAAACTGCGAATCCACAAAATTGAAATCTCCAACTTCCTGAGCAAGGCACTTCTGGGAGTTGAACCCAGGATCTCCTGTTTACGAAACAGGCACTTTGACCAACTAAGCCACAGCGCCTCTGTAAATGCACATTTAACACTGTTGAGAGCTCTGTTCTTTTCCAAAACTGAGAATCCATAAAATTGAAATCTCCAACTTCCTGAGCAAGGCACTGCTGGGAGTTGAACCCAGGATCTCCTGTTTACGAAACAGGCACTTTGACCAACTAAGCCACAGCGCCTCTGTAAAAGCACATTTAACACTGTTGAGAGCTCTGTTCTTTTCCAAAACTGCGAATCCATAAAATTGAAATCTCCAACTTCCTGAGCAAGGCACTGCTGGGAGTTGAACCCAGGATCTCCTGTTTACTAAACAGGCACTTTTCCAAAGTTTTCCTCTGTAAATCCAAGGTTCAAACTATTGTAAGCTCTGTTGTTTTCCAAACCTACGAAACCATAAAGTTTAAGTCTGCAACTTCCTGAGCAATGCACTTTGACCAACTAAGCCTCAGTGCCTCTGGAAATGCCTATTTTACACTATTGTAAGCTCTGTTCTTTTCCAAACCTACGAAACAATAAAGTTTAAGTCTCCAACTTCCTGAGGCAAGGCACTGCTGGGAGTTGAACCCAGGATCTCCTGTTTACAAGACAGGCACTTTAACCAAGTAAGCCACAGCGCCTCTGTAAATCCAAGGTTCAAACTATTGTAAGCTCTGTTGTTTTCCAAACCTACGAAACCATAAAGTTTAAGTCTGCAACTTCCTGAGCAATGCACTTTGACCAACTAAGCCACAGTGCCTCTGGAAATGCCTATTTGACACTCTATTGTAAGCTCTGTTCTTTTCCAAATCCTACGAAACAATAAAGTTTAAGTCTCCAACTTCCTGAGGAAGGCACTGCTGGGAGTTGAACCCAGGATCTCCTGTTTACTAAACAGGCACTTTAACCAACTAAGCCACAGCACTGCTGAAAATGCCATGTTCACACTTTTGCAAGCTCTGTTGTTTTCCAAACTCCGAAACCATAAAATTGAAGTCTCCAACTTCCTGAGCAAGGCACTGCTGGGAGTTGAACCCAGGATCTCCTGTTTACAAGACAGGCACTTTAACCAACTAAGCCACAGCGCCTCTGTAAATCCAAGGTTCAAACTATTGTAAGCTCTGTTGTTTTCCAAAACTACGAATCCATAAAATTCAAGTCCATAATTAAATGAAAGAGGCACTGCTGGGAGTTGAACCCAGGATCTCCTGTTTACTAAACAGGCACTTTTCCAAAACTGCGAATCCATAAAATTGAAATCTCCAACTTCGTGAGCAAGGCACTGCTGGGAGTTGAACCCAGGATCTCCTGTTTACGAAACAGGCACTTTTCCAAAACTGCGAATCCATAAAATTGAAATCTCCAACTTCCTGAGCAAGGCACTGCTGGGAGTTGAACCCAGGATCTCCTGTTTACGAAAAAGGCACTTTGACCAACTAAGACAAAGCGCCTCTGTAAATCCAAGGTTCAAACTATTGTAAGCTCTGTTGTTTTCCAAACCTACGAAACCATAAAGTTTAAGTCTGCAACTTCCTGAGCAATGCACTTTGACCAACTAAGCCACAGTGCCTCTGGAAATGCCTATTTCACACTATTGTAAGCTCTGTTCTTTTCCAAACCTACGAAACAATAAAGTTTAAGTCTGCAACTTCCTGAGCAATGCACTTTGACCAACTAAGCCACAGTGCCTCTGGAAATGCCTATTTCACACTATTGTAAGCTCTGTTCTTTTCCAAACCTACGAAACAATAAAGTTTAAGTCTCTAACTTCCTGAGCAAGGCACTGCTGGGAGTTGAAACCCAGGATCTCCTGTTTACTAAACAGGCGCTTTAACCAACTAAGCCACAGCGCCGCTGTAAATGCAATGTTCACACTATTGCAAGCTCTGTTGTTTTCCAAAACTCTGAAACCATAAAATTGAAATCTCTAACTTCCTGACCAAGGCACTGCTGGGAGTTGAACCCAGGATCTCCTGTTTACTAAACAGGCACTTTTCCCCAAACTGCCGAATCCATAAAATTGAAATCTCCAACTTCGTGAGCAAGGCACTGCTGGGAGTTGAACCCAGGATCTCCTGTTTACGAAACAGGCACTTTCAAAACTGCGAATCCATAAAATTGAAATCTCCAACTTCCTGAGCAAGGCACTGCTGGGAGTTGAACCCAGGATCTCCTGTTTACGAAACAGGCACTTTGACCAACTAAGACACAGCGCCTCTGTAAATCCAAGGTTCAAACTATTGCAAGCTCTGTTGTTTTCCAAAACTCCGAAACCATAAAATTGAAATCTCTAACTTCCTGACCAAGGCACTGCTGGGAGTTGAACCCAGGATCTCCTGTTTACTAAACAGGCACTTTTCCAAAACTGCGAATTTATAAAATTGAAATCTCCAACTTCCTGAGCAAGGCACTGCTGGGAGTTGAACCCAGGATCTCCTGTTTACTAAACAGGCGCTTTAACCAAATAAGCCACAGCGCCGCTGTAAATGCCATGTTCACACTATTGCAAGCTCTGTTGTTTTCCAAAACTCTGAAACCATAAAATTGAAATCTCTAACTTCCTGACCAAGGCACTGCTGGGAGTTGAACCCAGGATCTCCTGTTTACGAAACAGGCACTTTTCCAAAACTGCGAATCCATAAAATTGAAATCTCCAACTTCCTGAGCAAGGCACTGCTGGGAGTTGAACCCAGGATCTCCTGTTTACGAAACAGGCACTTTGACCAACTAAGACACAGCGCCTCTGTAAATCCAAGGTTCAAACTATTGTAAGCTCTGTTGTTTTCCAAACCTACGAAACCATAAAGTTTAAGTCTGCAACTTCCTGAGCAATGCACTTTGACCAACTAAGCCACAGTGCCTCTGTAAATGCCCATTTCACACTATTGTGAGCTCTGTTGATTTCCAAAACTCCGAAACCATAAAATTGAAATCTCTAACTTCCTGAGCAAGGCACTGCTGGGAGTTGAACCCAGAATCTCCTGTTTACTAAACAGGCACTTTTCCAAAACTGCAAATCCATAAAATTGAAATCTCCAACTTCTTGAGCAAAGGCACTGCTGGGAGTTGAACCCAGGAACTCCTGTTTACTAAACAGGCACTTTAACCAACTAAGCCACAGCACCGCTGTAAATGCCATGTTCACACTATTGCAAGCTCTGTTGTTTTCCAAAAATACGAAACCATAAAATTCAAGACCATAATTACATGAAAGAGGCACTGCTGGGAGTTGAACCCAGGATCTCCTGTTTACGAAACAGGCACTTTGACCAACTAAGCCACAGTGCCTCTGTAAATGCCCATTTCACACTATTGTGAGCTCTGTTTTTTTCCAAAACTCTGAATCTATAAAATTGAAATCTCCAACTTACTGAGCAAGGCACTGCTGGGAGTTGAACCCAGGATCTCCTGTTTACAAGACAGGCACTTTAACCAACTAAGCCACAGCGCCTCTGTAAATCCAAGGTTCAAACTATTGTAAGCTCTGTTGTTTTCCAAACCTACGAAACCATAAAGTTTAAGTCTGCAACTTCCTGAGCAATGCACTTTGACCAACTAAGCCACAGTGCCTCTGGAAATGCCTATTTCACACTATTGTAAGCTCTGTTCTTTTCCAAACCTACGAAACAATAAAGTTTAAGTCTCCAAATTCCTGAGGAAGGCACTGCTGGGAGTTGAACCCAGGATCTCCTGTTTACTAAACAGGCGCTTTAACCAACTAAGCCACAGTGCCTCTGTAAATGCCCATTTCACACTATTGTGAGCTCTGTTGTTTTCCAAAACTCCGAAACCATAAAATTGAAATCTCTAACTTCCTGAGCAAGGCACTGCTGGGAGTTGAACCCAGGATCTCCTGTTTACTAAACAGGCACTTTTCCAAAACTGCGAATCCATAAAATTGAAATCTCCAACTTCCTGAGCAAGGCACTGCTGGGAGTTGAACCCAGGATCTCCTGTTTACAAAACAGGCACTTTGACCAACTAAGCCACAGTGCCTCTGTAAATGCCCATTTCACACTATTGTGAGCTCTGTTTTTTTCCAAAACTCAGATTCCATAAAATTGAAATCTCCAACTTCCTGAGCAAGGCACTGCTGGGAGTTAAACCCAGGATCTCCTGTTTACAAGACAGGCACTTTAACCAACTAAGCCACAGCGCCTCTGTAAATCCAAGGTTCAAACTATTGTAAGCTCTGTTGTTTTCCAAACCTACGAAACCATAAAGTTTAAGTCTGCAACTTCCTGAGCAATGCACTTTGACCAACTAAGCCACAGTGCCTCTGGAAATGCCTATTTCACTCTATTGTAAGATCTGTTTTTTTCCAAACCTACGAAACAATAAAGTTTAAGTCTCCAACTTCCTGAGGAAGGCACTGCTGGGAGTTGAACCCAGGATCTCCTGTTTACTAAACAGGCACTTTAACCAACTAAGCCACAGCGCCGCTGTAAATGCCATGTTCACACTTTTGCAAGCTCTGTTGTTTTCCAAAACTCCGAAACCATAAAATTGAAGTCTCCAACTTCCTGAGCAAGGCACTGCTGGGAGTTGAACCCAGGATCTCCTGTTTACAAGACAGGCACTTTAACCAACTAAGCCACAGCGCCTCTGTAAATCCAAGGTTCAAACTATTGTAAGCTCTGTTGTTTTCCAAAACTACGAATCCATAAAATTCAAGTCCATAATTAAATGAAAGAGGCACTGCTGGGAGTTGAACCCAGGATCTCCTGTTTACTAAACAGGCACTTTTCCAAAACTGCGAATCCATAAAATTGAAATCTCCAACTTCGTGAGCAAGGCACTGCTGGGAGTTGAACCCAGGATCTCCTGTTTACGAAACAGGCACTTTGACCAACTAAGCCACAGTGCCTCTGGAAATGCCTATTTCACACTATTGTAAGCTCTGTTCTTTTCCAAACATACGAAACAATAAAGTTTAAGTCTCCAACTTACTGAGGAAGGCACTGCTGGGAGTTGAACCCAGGATCTCCTGTTTACTAAACAGGCACTTTTCCAAAACTGCGAATCCACAAAATTGAAATCTCCAACTTCCTTAGCAAGGCACTGCTGGGAGTTGAACCCAGGATCTCCTGTTTACTAAACAGGCGCTTTAACCAACTAAGCCACAGTGCCTCTGTAAATGCCCATTTCACACTATTGTGAGCTCTGTTGTTTTCCAAAACTCCGAAACCATAAAATTGAAATCTCTAACTTCCTGAGCAAGGCACTGCTGGGAGTTGAACCCAGGATCTCCTGTTTACTAAACAGGCACTTTTCCAAAACTGCGAATCCATAAAATTGAAATCTCCAACTTCCTGAGCAAGGCACTGCTGGGAGTTGAACCCAGGATCTCCTGTTTACTAAACAGGCACTTTTCCAAAACTGCGAATCCACAAAATTGAAATCTCCAACTTCCTTAGCAAGGCACTGCTGGGAGTTGAACCCAGGATCTCCTGTTTACGAAACAGGCCCTTTAACCAACTAAGCCACAGCACCGCTGTAAATGCAATGTTCACACTATTGCAAGCTCTGTTGTTTTCCAAAACTCCGAAACCATAAAATTGAAATCTCTAACTTCCTGAGCAAGGCACTGCTGGGAGTTGAACCCAGGATCTCCTGTTTACTAAACAGGCACTTTTCCAAAACTGCGAATCCATAAAATTGAAATCTCCAACTTCGTGAGCAAGGCACTGCTGGGAGTTGAACCCAGGATCTCCTGTTTACGAAACAGGCACTTTGACCAACTAAGCCACAGTGCCTCTGGAAATGCCTATTTCACACTATTGTAAGCTCTGTTCTTTTCCAAACATACGAAACAATAAAGTTTAAGTCTCCAACTTACTGAGGAAGGCACTGCTGGGAGTTGAACCCAGGATCTCCTGTTTACTAAACAGGCACTTTTCCAAAACTGCGAATCCACAAAATTGAAATCTCCAACTTCCTTAGCAAGGCACTGCTGGGAGTTGAACCCAGGATCTCCTGTTTACTAAACAGGCGCTTTAACCAACTAAGCCACAGTGCCTCTGTAAATGCCCATTTCACACTATTGTGAGCTCTGTTGTTTTCCAAAACTCCGAAACCATAAAATTGAAATCTCTAACTTCCTGAGCAAGGCACTGCTGGGAGTTGAACCCAGGATCTCCTGTTTACTAAACAGGCACTTTTCCAAAACTGCGAATCCATAAAATTGAAATCTCCAACTTCCTGAGCAAGGCACTGCTGGGAGTTGAACCCAGGATCTCCTGTTTACAAAACAGGCACTTTGACCAACTAAGCCACAGTGCCTCTGTAAATGCCCATTTCACACTATTGTGAGCTCTGTTTTTTTCCAAAACTCAGATTCCATAAAATTGAAATCTCCAACTTCCTGAGCAAGGCACTGCTGGGAGTTAAACCCAGGATCTCCTGTTTACAAGACAGGCACTTTAACCAACTAAGCCACAGCGCCTCTGTAAATCCAAGGTTCAAACTATTGTAAGCTCTGTTGTTTTCCAAACCTACGAAACCATAAAGTTTAAGTCTGCAACTTCCTGAGCAATGCACTTTGACCAACTAAGCCACAGTGCCTCTGGAAATGCCTATTTCACTCTATTGTAAGATCTGTTTTTTTCCAAACCTACGAAACAATAAAGTTTAAGTCTCCAACTTCCTGAGGAAGGCACTGCTGGGAGTTGAACCCAGGATCTCCTGTTTACTAAACAGGCACTTTAACCAACTAAGCCACAGCGCCGCTGTAAACGCCATGTTCACACTTTTGCAAGCTCTGTTGTTTTCCAAAACTCCGAAACCATAAAATTGAAGTCTCCAACTTCCTGAGCAAGGCACTGCTGGGAGTTGAACCCAGGATCTCCTGTTTACAAGACAGGCACTTTAACCAACTAAGCCACAGCGCCTCTGTAAATCCAAGGTTCAAACTATTGTAAGCTCTGTTGTTTTCCAAAACTACGAATCCATAAAATTCAAGTCCATAATTAAATGAAAGAGGCACTGCTGGGAGTTGAACCCAGGATCTCCTGTTTACTAAACAGGCACTTTTCCAAAACTGCGAATCCATAAAATTGAAATCTCCAACTTCGTGAGCAAGGCACTGCTGGGAGTTGAACCCAGGATCTCCTGTTTACGAAACAGGCACTTTTCCAAAACTGCGAATCCATAAAATTGAAATCTCCAACTTCCTGAGCAAGGCACTGCTGGGAGTTGAACCCAGGATCTCCTGTTTACGAAAAAGGCACTTTGACCAACTAAGACAAAGCGCCTCTGTAAATCCAAGGTTCAAACTATTGTAAGCTCTGTTGTTTTCCAAACCTACGAAACCATAAAGTTTAAGTCTGCAACTTCCTGAGCAATGCACTTTGACCAACTAAGCCACAGTGCCTCTGGAAATGCCTATTTCACACTATTGTAAGCTCTGTTCTTTTCCAAACCTACGAAACAATAAAGTTTAAGTCTCTAACTTCCTGAGCAAGGCACTGCTGGGAGTTGAACCCAGGATCTCCTGTTTACTAAACAGGCGCTTTAACCAACTAAGCAACAGCGCCGCTGTAAATGCAATGTTCACACTATTGCAAGCTCTGTTGTTTTCCAAAACTCTGAAACCATAAAATTGAAATCTCTAACTTCCTGACCAAGGCACTGCTGGGAGTTGAACCCAGGATCTCCTGTTTACTAAACAGGCACTTTTCCCAAACTGCGAATCCATAAAATTGAAATCTCCAACTTCGTGAGCAAGGCACTGCTGGGAGTTGAACCCAGGATCTCCTGTTTACGAAACAGGCACTTTTCCAAAACTGCGAATCCATAAAATTGAAATCTCCAACTTCCTGAGCAAGGCACTGCTGGGAGTTGAACCCAGGATCTCCTGTTTACGAAACAGGCACTTTGACCAACTAAGACACAGCGCCTCTGTAAATCCAAGGTTCAAACTATTGCAAGCTCTGTTGTTTTCCAAAACTCCGAAACCATAAAATTGAAATCTCTAACTTCCTGACCAAGGCACTGCTGGGAGTTGAACCCAGGATCTCCTGTTTACTAAACAGGCACTTTTCCAAAACTGCGAATTTATAAAATTGAAATCTCCAACTTCCTGAGCAAGGCACTGCTGGGAGTTGAACCCAGGATCTCCTGTTTACTAAACAGGCGCTTTAACCAAATAAGCCACAGCACCGCTGTAAATGCCATGTTCACACTATTGCAAGCTCTGTTGTTTTCCAAAACTCTGAAACCATAAAATTGAAATCTCTAACTTCCTGACCAAGGCACTGCTGGGAGTTGAACCCAGGATCTCCTGTTTACGAAACAGGCACTTTTCCAAAACTGCGAATCCATAAAATTGAAATCTCCAACTTCCTGAGCAAGGCACTGCTGGGAGTTGAACCCAGGATCTCCTGTTTACGAAACAGGCACTTTGACCAACTAAGACACAGCGCCTCTGTAAATCCAAGGTTCAAACTATTGTAAGCTCTGTTGTTTTCCAAACCTACGAAACCATAAAGTTTAAGTCTGCAACTTCCTGAGCAATGCACTTTGACCAACTAAGCCACAGTGCCTCTGTAAATGCCCATTTCACACTATTGTGAGCTCTGTTGATTTCCAAAACTCCGAAACCATAAAATTGAAATCTCTAACTTCCTGAGCAAGGCACTGCTGGGAGTTGAACCCAGAATCTCCTGTTTACTAAACAGGCACTTTTCCAAAACTGCAAATCCATAAAATTGAAATCTCCAACTTCTTGAGCAAAGGCACTGCTGGGAGTTGAACCCAGGAACTCCTGTTTACTAAACAGGCACTTTAACCAACTAAGCCACAGCACCGCTGTAAATGCCATGTTCACACTATTGCAAGCTCTGTTGTTTTCCAAAAATACGAAACCATAAAATTCAAGACCATAATTACATGAAAGAGGCACTGCTGGGAGTTGAACCCAGGATCTCCTGTTTACGAAACAGGCACTTTGACCAACTAAGCCACAGTGCCTCTGTAAATGCCCATTTCACACTATTGTGAGCTCTGTTTTTTTCCAAAACTCTGAATCTATAAAATTGAAATCTCCAACTTACTGAGCAAGGCACTGCTGGGAGTTGAACCCAGGATCTCCTGTTTACAAGACAGGCACTTTAACCAACTAAGCCACAGCGCCTCTGTAAATCCAAGGTTCAAACTATTGTAAGCTCTGTTGTTTTCCAAACCTACGAAACCATAAAGTTTAAGTCTGCAACTTCCTGAGCAATGCACTTTGACCAACTAAGCCACAGTGCCTCTGGAAATGCCTATTTCACACTATTGTAAGCTCTGTTCTTTTCCAAACCTACGAAACAATAAAGTTTAAGTCTCCAAATTCCTGAGGAAGGCACTGCTGGGAGTTGAACCCAGGATCTCCTGTTTACTAAACAGGCGCTTTAACCAACTAAGCCACAGTGCCTCTGTAAATGCCTATTTCACACTATTGTAAGCTCTGTTCTTTTCCAAAACTCCGAAACCATAAAATTGAAATCTCTAACTTCCTGAGCAAGGCACTGCTGGGAGTTGAACCCAGGATCTCCTGTTTACTAAACAGGCACTTTTCCAAAACTGCGAATCCATAAAATTGAAATCTCCAACTTCCTGAGCAAGGCACTGCTGGGAGTTGAACCCAGGATCTCCTGTTTACAAAACAGGCACTTTGACCAACTAAGCCACAGTGCCTCTGTAAATGCCCATTTCACACTATTGTGAGCTCTGTTTTTTTCCAAAACTCAGATTCCATAAAATTGAAATCTCCAACTTCCTGAGCAAGGCACTGCTGGGAGTTAAACCCAGGATCTCCTGTTTACAAGACAGGCACTTTAACCAACTAAGCCACAGCGCCTCTGTAAATCCAAGGTTCAAACTATTGTAAGCTCTGTTGTTTTCCAAACATACGAAACCATAAAGTTTAAGTCAGCAACTTCCTGAGCAATGCACTTTGACCAACTAAGCCACAGTGCCTCTGGAAATGCCTATTTCACACTATTGTAAGCTCTGTTCTTTTCCAAACCTACGAAACAATAAAGTTTAAGTCTCCAAATTCCTGAGGAAGGCACTGCTGGGAGTTGAACCCAGGATCTCCTGTTTACTAAACAGGCGCTTTAACCAACTAAGCCACAGTGCCTCTGTAAATGCCCATTTCACACTATTGTGAGCTCTGTTGTTTTCCAAAACTCCGAAACCATAAAATTGAAATCTCTAACTTCCTGAGCAAGGCACTGCTGGGAGTTGAACCCAGGATCTCCTGTTTACTAAACAGGCACTTTTCCAAAACTGCGAATCCATAAAATTGAAATCTCCAACTTCCTGAGCAAGGCACTGCTGGGAGTTGAACCCAGGATCTCCTGTTTACAAAACAGGCACTTTGACCAACTAAGCCACAGTGCCTCTGTAAATGCCCATTTCACACTATTGTGAGCTCTGTTTTTTTCCAAAACTCAGATTCCATAAAATTGAAATCTCCAACTTCCTGAGCAAGGCACTGCTGGGAGTTGAACCCAGGATCTCCTGTTTACAAGACAGGCACTTTAACCAACTAAGCCACAGCGCCTCTGTAAATCCAAGGTTCAAACTATTGTAAGCTCTGTTGTTTTCCAAACCTACGAAACCATAAAGTTTAAGTCTGCAACTTCCTGAGCAATGCACTTTGACCAACTAAGCCACAGTGCCTCTGGAAATGCCTATTTCACTCTATTGTAAGATCTGTTTTTTTCCAAACCTACGAAACAATAAAGTTTAAGTCTCCAACTTCCTGAGGAAGGCACTGCTGGGAGTTGAACCCAGGATCTCCTGTTTACTAAACAGGCACTTTAACCAACTAAGCCACAGCGCCGCTGTAAATGCCATGTTCACACTTTTGCAAGCTCTGTTGTTTTCCAAAACTCCGAAACCATAAAATTGAAGTCTCCAACTTCCTGAGCAAGGCACTGCTGGGAGTTGAACCCAGGATCTCCTGTTTACGAAACAGGCACTTTGACCAACTAAGCCACAGCGCCTCTGTAAATCCAAGGTTCAAACTATTGTAAGCTCTGTTGTTTTCCAAAACTACGAATCCATAAAATTCAAGTCCATAATTAAATGAAAGAGGCACTGCTGGGAGTTGAACCCAGGATCTCCTGTTTACTAAACAGGCACTTTTCCAAAACTGCGAATCCATAAAATTGAAATCTCCAACTTCGTGAGCAAGGCACTGCTGGGAGTTGAACCCAGGATCTCCTGTTTACGAAACAGGCACTTTTCCAAAACTGCGAATCCATAAAATTGAAATCTCCAACTTCCTGAGCAAGGCACTGCTGGGAGTTGAACCCAGGATCTCCTGTTTACGAAAAAGGCACTTTGACCAACTAAGACAAAGCGCCTCTGTAAATCCAAGGTTCAAACTATTGTAAGCTCTGTTGTTTTCCAAACCTACGAAACCATAAAGTTTAAGTCTGCAACTTCCTGAGCAATGCACTTTGACCAACTAAGCCACAGTGCCTCTGGAAATGCCTATTTCACACTATTGTAAGCTCTGTTCTTTTCCAAACCTACGAAACAATAAAGTTTAAGTCTCTAACTTCCTGAGCAAGGCACTGCTGGGAGTTGAACCCAGGATCTCCTGTTTACTAAACAGGCGCTTTAACCAACTAAGCCACAGCGCCGCTGTAAATGCAATGTTCACACTATTGCAAGCTCTGTTGTTTTCCAAAACTCTGAAACCATAAAATTGAAATCTCTAACTTCCTGACCAAGGCACTGCTGGGAGTTGAACCCAGGATCTCCTGTTTACTAAACAGGCACTTTTCCCAAACTGCGAATCCATAAAATTGAAATCTCCAACTTCGTGAGCAAGGCACTGCTGGGAGTTGAACCCAGGATCTCCTGTTTACGAAACAGGCACTTTTCCAAAACTGCGAATCCATAAAATTGAAATCTCCAACTTCCTGAGCAAGGCACTGCTGGGAGTTGAACCCAGGATCTCCTGTTTACGAAACAGGCACTTTGACCAACTAAGACACAGCGCCTCTGTAAATCCAAGGTTCAAACTATTGCAAGCTCTGTTGTTTTCCAAAACTCCGAAACCATAAAATTGAAATCTCTAACTTCCTGACCAAGGCACTGCTGGGAGTTGAACCCAGGATCTCCTGTTTACTAAACAGGCACTTTTCCAAAACTGCGAATTTATAAAATTGAAATCTCCAACTTCCTGAGCAAGGCACTGCTGGGAGTTGAACCCAGGATCTCCTGTTTACTAAACAGGCGCTTTAACCAAATAAGCCACAGCGCCGCTGTAAATGCCATGTTCACACTATTGCAAGCTCTGTTGTTTTCCAAAACTACGAATCCATAAAATTCAAGTCCATAATTAAATGAAAGAGGCACTGCTGGGAGTTGAACCCAGGATCTCCTGTTTACTAAACAGGCACTTTTCCAAAACTGCGAATCCATAAAATTGAAATCTCCAACTTCGTGAGCAAGGCACTGCTGGGAGTTGAACCCAGGATCTCCTGTTTACGAAACAGGCACTTTGACCAACTAAGCCACAGTGCCTCTGGAAATGCCTATTTCACACTATTGTAAGCTCTGTTCTTTTCCAAACATACGAAACAATAAAGTTTAAGTCTCCAACTTACTGAGGAAGGCACTGCTGGGAGTTGAACCCAGGATCTCCTGTTTACTAAACAGGCACTTTTCCAAAACTGCGAATCCACAAAATTGAAATCTCCAACTTCCTTAGCAAGGCACTGCTGGGAGTTGAACCCAGGATCTCCTGTTTACTAAACAGGCGCTTTAACCAACTAAGCCACAGTGCCTCTGTAAATGCCCATTTCACACTATTGTGAGCTCTGTTGTTTTCCAAAACTCCGAAACCATAAAATTGAAATCTCTAACTTCCTGAGCAAGGCACTGCTGGGAGTTGAACCCAGGATCTCCTGTTTACTAAACAGGCACTTTTCCAAAACTGCGAATCCATAAAATTGAAATCTCCAACTTCCTGAGCAAGGCACTGCTGGGAGTTGAACCCAGGATCTCCTGTTTACAAAACAGGCACTTTGACCAACTAAGCCACAGTGCCTCTGTAAATGCCCATTTCACACTATTGTGAGCTCTGTTTTTTTCCAAAACTCAGATTCCATAAAATTGAAATCTCCAACTTCCTGAGCAAGGCACTGCTGGGAGTTAAACCCAGGATCTCCTGTTTACAAGACAGGCACTTTAACCAACTAAGCCACAGCGCCTCTGTAAATCCAAGGTTCAAACTATTGTAAGCTCTGTTGTTTTCCAAACCTACGAAACCATAAAGTTTAAGTCTGCAACTTCCTGAGCAATGCACTTTGACCAACTAAGCCACAGTGCCTCTGGAAATGCCTATTTCACTCTATTGTAAGATCTGTTTTTTTCCAAACCTACGAAACAATAAAGTTTAAGTCTCCAACTTCCTGAGGAAGGCACTGCTGGGAGTTGAACCCAGGATCTCCTGTTTACTAAACAGGCACTTTAACCAACTAAGCCACAGCGCCGCTGTAAATGCCATGTTCACACTTTTGCAAGCTCTGTTGTTTTCCAAAACTCCGAAACCATAAAATTGAAGTCTCCAACTTCCTGAGCAAGGCACTGCTGGGAGTTGAACCCAGGATCTCCTGTTTACAAGACAGGCACTTTAACCAACTAAGCCACAGCGCCTCTGTAAATCCAAGGTTCAAACTATTGTAAGCTCTGTTGTTTTCCAAAACTACGAATCCATAAAATTCAAGTCCATAATTAAATGAAAGAGGCACTGCTGGGAGTTGAACCCAGGATCTCCTGTTTACTAAACAGGCACTTTTCCAAAACTGCGAATCCATAAAATTGAAATCTCCAACTTCGTGAGCAAGGCACTGCTGGGAGTTGAACCCAGGATCTCCTGTTTACGAAACAGGCACTTTTCCAAAACTGCGAATCCATAAAATTGAAATCTCCAACTTCCTGAGCAAGGCACTGCTGGGAGTTGAACCCAGGATCTCCTGTTTACGAAAAAGGCACTTTGACCAACTAAGACAAAGCGCCTCTGTAAATCCAAGGTTCAAACTATTGTAAGCTCTGTTGTTTTCCAAACCTACGAAACCATAAAGTTTAAGTCTGCAACTTCCTGAGCAATGCACTTTGACCAACTAAGCCACAGTGCCTCTGGAAATGCCTATTTCACACTATTGTAAGCTCTGTTCTTTTCCAAACCTACGAAACAATAAAGTTTAAGTCTCTAACTTCCTGAGCAAGGCACTGCTGGGAGTTGAACCCAGGATCTCCTGTTTACTAAACAGGCGCTTTAACCAACTAAGCCACAGCGCCGCTGTAAATGCAATGTTCACACTATTGCAAGCTCTGTTGTTTTCCAAAACTCTGAAACCATAAAATTGAAATCTCTAACTTCCTGACCAAGGCACTGCTGGGAGTTGAACCCAGGATCTCCTGTTTACTAAACAGGCACTTTTCCCAAACTGCGAATCCATAAAATTGAAATCTCCAACTTCGTGAGCAAGGCACTGCTGGGAGTTGAACCCAGGATCTCCTGTTTACGAAACAGGCACTTTTCCAAAACTGCGAATCCATAAAATTGAAATCTCCAACTTCCTGAGCAAGGCACTGCTGGGAGTTGAACCCAGGATCTCCTGTTTACGAAACAGGCACTTTGACCAACTAAGACACAGCGCCTCTGTAAATCCAAGGTTCAAACTATTGCAAGCTCTGTTGTTTTCCAAAACTCCGAAACCATAAAATTGAAATCTCTAACTTCCTGACCAAGGCACTGCTGGGAGTTGAACCCAGGATCTCCTGTTTACTAAACAGGCACTTTTCCAAAACTGCGAATTTATAAAATTGAAATCTCCAACTTCCTGAGCAAGGCACTGCTGGGAGTTGAACCCAGGATCTCCTGTTTACTAAACAGGCGCTTTAACCAAATAAGCCACAGCGCCGCTGTAAATGCCATGTTCACACTATTGCAAGCTCTGTTGTTTTCCAAAACTCTGAAACCATAAAATTGAAATCTCTAACTTCCTGACCAAGGCACTGCTGGGAGTTGAACCCAGGATCTCCTGTTTACGAAACAGGCACTTTTCCAAAACTGCGAATCCATAAAATTGAAATCTCCAACTTCCTGAGCAAGGCACTGCTGGGAGTTGAACCCAGGATCTCCTGTTTACGAAACAGGCACTTTGACCAACTAAGACACAGCGCCTCTGTAAATCCAAGGTTCAAACTATTGTAAGCTCTGTTGTTTTCCAAACCTACGAAACCATAAAGTTTAAGTCTGCAACTTCCTGAGCAATGCACTTTGACCAACTAAGCCACAGTGCCTCTGTAAATGCCCATTTCACACTATTGTGAGCTCTGTTGATTTCCAAAACTCCGAAACCATAAAATTGAAATCTCTAACTTCCTGAGCAAGGCACTGCTGGGAGTTGAACCCAGAATCTCCTGTTTACTAAACAGGCACTTTTCCAAAACTGCAAATCCATAAAATTGAAATCTCCAACTTCTTGAGCAAAGGCACTGCTGGGAGTTGAACCCAGGAACTCCTGTTTACTAAACAGGCACTTTAACCAACTAAGCCACAGCACCGCTGTAAATGCCATGTTCACACTATTGCAAGCTCTGTTGTTTTCCAAAAATACGAAACCATAAAATTCAAGTCCATAATTACATGAAAGAGGCACTGCTGGGAGTTGAACCCAGGATCTCCTGTTTACGAAACAGGCACTTTGACCAACTAAGCCACAGTGCCTCTGTAAATGCCCATTTCACACTATTGTGAGCTCTGTTTTTTTCCAAAACTCTGAATCTATAAAATTGAAATCTCCAACTTACTGAGCAAGGCACTGCTGGGAGTTGAACCCAGGATCTCCTGTTTACAAGACAGGCACTTTAACCAACTAAGCCACAGCGCCTCTGTAAATCCAAGGTTCAAACTATTGTAAGCTCTGTTGTTTTCCAAACCTACGAAACCATAAAGTTTAAGTCTGCAACTTCCTGAGCAATGCACTTTGACCAACTAAGCCACAGTGCCTCTGGAAATGCCTATTTCACACTATTGTAAGCTCTGTTCTTTTCCAAACCTACGAAACAATAAAGTTTAAGTCTCCAAATTCCTGAGGAAGGCACTGCTGGGAGTTGAACCCAGGATCTCCTGTTTACTAAACAGGCGCTTTAACCAACTAAGCCACAGTGCCTCTGTAAATGCCCATTTCACACTATTGTGAGCTCTGTTGTTTTCCAAAACTCCGAAACCATAAAATTGAAATCTCTAACTTCCTGAGCAAGGCACTGCTGGGAGTTGAACCCAGGATCTCCTGTTTACTAAACAGGCACTTTTCCAAAACTGCGAATCCATAAAATTGAAATCTCCAACTTCCTGAGCAAGGCACTGCTGGGAGTTGAACCCAGGATCTCCTGTTTACAAAACAGGCACTTTGACCAACTAAGCCACAGTGCCTCTGTAAATGCCCATTTCACACTATTGTGAGCTCTGTTTTTTTCCAAAACTCAGATTCCATAAAATTGAAATCTCCAACTTCCTGAGCAAGGCACTGCTGGGAGTTAAACCCAGGATCTCCTGTTTACAAGACAGGCACTTTAACCAACTAAGCCACAGCGCCTCTGTAAATCCAAGGTTCAAACTATTGTAAGCTCTGTTGTTTTCCAAACCTACGAAACCATAAAGTTTAAGTCTGCAACTTCCTGAGCAATGCACTTTGACCAACTAAGCCACAGTGCCTCTGGAAATGCCTATTTCACTCTATTGTAAGATCTGTTTTTTTTCCAAACCTACGAAACAATAAAGTTTAAGTCTCCAACTTCCTGAGGAAGGCACTGCTGGGAGTTGAACCCAGGATCTCCTGTTTACTAAACAGGCACTTTAACCAACTAAGCCACAGCGCCGCTGTAAATGCCATGTTCACACTTTTGCAAGCTCTGTTGTTTTCCAAAACTCCGAAACCATAAAATTGAAGTCTCCAACTTCCTGAGCAAGGCACTGCTGGGAGTTGAACCCAGGATCTCCTGTTTACAAGACAAGCACTTTAACCAACTAAGCCACAGCGCCTCTGTAAATCCAAGGTTCAAACTATTGTAAGCTCTGTTGTTTTCCAAAACTACGAATCCATAAAATTCAAGTCCATAATTAAATGAAAGAGGCACTGCTGGGAGTTGAACCCAGGATCTCCTGTTTACTAAACAGGCACTTTTCCAAAACTGCGAATCCATAAAATTGAAATCTCCAACTTCGTGAGCAAGGCACTGCTGGGAGTTGAACCCAGGATCTCCTGTTTACGAAACAGGCACTTTTCCAAAACTGCGAATCCATAAAATTGAAATCTCCAACTTCCTGAGCAAGGCACTGCTGGGAGTTGAACCCAGGATCTCCTGTTTACGAAAAAGGCACTTTGACCAACTAAGACACAGCGCCTCTGTAAATCCAAGGTTCAAACTATTGTAAGCTCTGTTGTTTTCCAAACCTACGAAACCATAAAGTTTAAGTCTGCAACTTCCTGAGCAATGCACTTTGACCAACTAAGCCACAGTGCCTCTGGAAATGCCTATTTCACACTATTGTAAGCTCTGTTCTTTTCCAAACCTACGAAACAATAAAGTTTAAGTCTCTAACTTCCTGAGCAAGGCACTGCTGGGAGTTGAACCCAGGATCTCCTGTTTACTAAACAGGCGCTTTAACCAACTAAGCCACAGCGCCGCTGTAAATGCAATGTTCACACTATTGCAAGCTCTGTTGTTTTCCAAAACTCTGAAACCATAAAATTGAAATCTCTAACTTCCTGACCAAGGCACTGCTGGGAGTTGAACCCAGGATCTCCTGTTTACTAAACAGGCACTTTTCCAAAACTGCGAATCCATAAAATTGAAATCTCCAACTTCGTGAGCAAGGCACTGCTGGGAGTTGAACCCAGGATCTCCTGTTTACGAAACAGGCACTTTTCCAAAACTGCGAATCCATAAAATTGAAATCTCCAACTTCCTGAGCAAGGCACTGCTGGGAGTTGAACCCAGGATCTCCTGTTTACGAAACAGGCACTTTGACCAACTAAGACACAGCGCCTCTGTAAATCCAAGGTTCAAACTATTGCAAGCTCTGTTGTTTTCCAAAACTCCGAAACCATAAAATTGAAATCTCTAACTTCCTGACCAAGGCACTGCTGGGAGTTGAACCCAGGATCTCCTGTTTACTAAACAGGCACTTTTCCAAAACTGCGAATTTATAAAATTGAAATCTCCAACTTCCTGAGCAAGGCACTGCTGGGAGTTGAACCCAGGATCTCCTGTTTACTAAACAGGCGCTTTAACCAAATAAGCCACAGCGCCGCTGTAAATGCCATGTTCACACTATTGCAAGCTCTGTTGTTTTCCAAAACTCTGAAACCATAAAATTGAAATCTCTAACTTCCTGACCAAGGCACTGCTGGGAGTTGAACCCAGGATCTCCTGTTTACGAAACAGGCACTTTTCCAAAAATGCGAATCCATAAAATTGAAATCTCCAACTTCCTGAGCAAGGCACTGCTGGGAGTTGAACCCAGGATCTCCTGTTTACTAAACAGGCACTTTGACCAACTAAGACACAGCGCCTCTGTAAATCCAAGGTTCAAACTATTGTAAGCTCTGTTGTTTTCCAAACCTACGAAACCATAAAGTTTAAGTCTGCAACTTCCTGAGCAATGCACTTTGACCAACTAAGCCACAGTGCCTCTTTAAATGCCCATTTCACACTATTGTGAGCTCTGTTTTTTTTTCCAAAACTCCGAATACATAAAATTGAAATCTCCAACTTCCTGAGCAAGGCACTGCTGGGAGTTGAACCCAGGATCTCCTGTTTACGAAACAGGCACTTTGACCAACTAAGACACAGCGCCTCTGTAAATCCAAGGTTCAAACTATTGTAAGCTCTGTTGTTTTCCAAAACTCCGAAAACATAAAATTGAAATCTCTAACTTCCTGACCAAGGCACTGCTGGGAGTTGAACCCAGGATCTCCTGTTTACTAAACAGGCACTTTTCCAAAACTGCGAATTTATAAAATTGAAATCTCCAACTTCCTGAGCAAGGCACTGCTGGGAGTTGAACCCAGGATCTCCTGTTTACTAAACAGGCGCTTTAACCAAATAAGCCACAGCGCCGCTGTAAATGCCATGTTCACACTATTGCAAGCTCTGTTGTTTTCCAAAACTCTGAAACCATAAAATTGAAATCTCTAACTTCCTGACCAAGGCACTGCTGGGAGTTGAACCCAGGATCTCCTGTTTACGAAACAGGCACTTTTCCAAAACTGCGAATCCATAAAATTGAAATCTCCAACTTCCTGAGCAAGGCACTGCTGGGAGTTGAACCCAGGATCTCCTGTTTACGAAACAGGCACTTTGACCAACTAAGCCACAGCGCCTCTGTAAATCCAAGGTTCAAACTATTGTAAGCTCTGTTGTTTTCCAAACCTACGAAACCATAAAGTTTAAGTCTGCAACTTCCTGAGCAATGCACTTTGACCAACTAAGCCACAGTGCCTCTGTAAATGCCCATTTCACACTATTGTGAGCTCTGTTGATTTCCAAAACTCCGAAACCATAAAATTGAAATCTCTAACTTCCTGAGCAAGGCACTGCTGGGAGTTGAACCCAGAATCTCCTGTTTACTAAACAGGCACTTTTCCAAAACTGCAAATCCATAAAATTGAAATCTCCAACTTCTTGAGCAAAGGCACTGCTGGGAGTTGAACCCAGGAACTCCTGTTTACTAAACAGGCACTTTAACCAACTAAGCCACAGCACCGCTGTAAATGCCATGTTCACACTATTGCAAGCTCTGTTGTTTTCCAAAAATACGAAACCATAAAATTCAAGACCATAATTACATGAAAGAGGCACTGCTGGGAGTTGAACCCAGGATCTCCTGTTTACTAAACAGGCACTTTGACCAACTAAGCCACAGTGCCTCTGTAAATGCCCATTTCACACTATTGTAAGATCTGTTTTTTTCCAAACCTACGAAACAATAAAGTTTAAGTCTCCAACTTCCTGAGGAAGGCACTGCTGGGAGTTGAACCCAGGATCTCCTGTTTACTAAACAGGCACTTTAACCAACTAAGCCACAGCGCCGCTGTAAATGCCATGTTCACACTTTTGCAAGCTCTGTTGTTTTCCAAAACTCCGAAACCATAAAATTGAAGTCTCCAACTTCCTGAGCAAGGCACTGCTGGGAGTTGAACCCAGGATCTCCTGTTTACAAGACAGGCACTTTAACCAACTAAGCCACAGCGCCTCTGTAAATCCAAGGTTCAAACTATTGTAAGCTCTGTTGTTTTCCAAAACTACGAATCCATAAAATTCAAGTCCATAATTAAATGAAAGAGGCACTGCTGGGAGTTGAACCCAGGATCTCCTGTTTACTAAACAGGCACTTTTCCAAAACTGCGAATCCATAAAATTGAAATCTCCAACTTCGTGAGCAAGGCACTGCTGGGAGTTGAACCCAGGATCTCCTGTTTACGAAACAGGCACTTTTCCAAAACTGCGAATCCATAAAATTGAAATCTCCAACTTCCTGAGCAAGGCACTGCTGGGAGTTGAACCCAGGATCTCCTGTTTACGAAAAAGGCACTTTGACCAACTAAGACACAGCGCCTCTGTAAATCCAAGGTTCAAACTATTGTAAGCTCTGTTAGTTTTCCAAACCTACGAAACCATAAAGTTTAAGTCTGCAACTTCCTGAGCAATGCACTTTGACCAACTAAGCCACAGTGCCTCTGGAAATGCCTATTTCACACTATTGTAAGCTCTGTTCTTTTCCAAACCTACGAAACAATAAAGTTTAAGTCTCTAACTTCCTGAGCAAGGCACTGCTGGGAGTTGAACCCAGGATCTCCTGTTTACTAAACAGGCGCTTTAACCAACTAAGCCACAGCGCCGCTGTAAATGCAATGTTCACACTATTGCAAGCTCTGTTGTTTTCCAAAACTCTGAAACCATAAAATTGAAATCTCTAACTTCCTGACCAAGGCACTGCTGGGAGTTGAACCCAGGATCTCCTGTTTACTAAACAGGCACTTTTCCAAAACTGCGAATCCATAAAATTGAAATCTCCAACTTCGTGAGCAAGGCACTGCTGGGAGTTGAACCCAGGATCTCCTGTTTACGAAACAGGCACTTTTCCAAAACTGCGAATCCATAAAATTGAAATCTCCAACTTCCTGAGCAAGGCACTGCTGGGAGTTGAACCCAGGATCTCCTGTTTACGAAACAGGCACTTTGACCAACTAAGACACAGCGCCTCTGTAAATCCAAGGTTCAAACTATTGCAAGCTCTGTTGTTTTCCAAAACTCCGAAACCATAAAATTGAAATCTCTAACTTCCTGACCAAGGCACTGCTGGGAGTTGAACCCAGGATCTCCTGTTTACTAAACAGGCACTTTTCCAAAACTGCGAATTTATAAAATTGAAATCTCCAACTTCCTGAGCAAGGCACTGCTGGGAGTTGAACCCAGGATCTCCTGTTTACTAAACAGGCGCTTTAACCAAATAAGCCACAGCGCCGCTGTAAATGCCATGTTCACACTATTGCAAGCTCTGTTGTTTTCCAAAACTCTGAAACCATAAAATTGAAATCTCTAACTTCCTGACCAAGGCACTGCTGGGAGTTGAACCCAGGATCTCCTGTTTACGAAACAGGCACTTTTCCAAAACTGCGAATCCATAAAATTGAAATCTCCAACTTCCTGAGCAAGGCACTGCTGGGAGTTGAACCCAGGATCTCCTGTTTACGAAACAGGCACTTTGACCAACTAAGACACAGCGCCTCTGTAAATCCAAGGTTCAAACTATTGTAAGCTCTGTTGTTTTCCAAACCTACGAAACCATAAAGTTTAAGTCTGCAACTTCCTGAGCAATGCACTTTGACCAACTAAGCCACAGTGCCTCTTTAAATGCCCATTTCACACTATTGTGAGCTCTGTTTTTTTTCCAAAACTCCGAATACATAAAATTGAAATCTCCAACTTCCTGAGCAAGGCACTGCTGGGAGTTGAACCCAGGATCTCCTGTTTACGAAACAGGCACTTTGACCAACTAAGACACAGCGCCTCTGTAAATCCAAGGTTCAAACTATTGCAAGCTCTGTTGTTTTCCAAAACTCCGAAACCATAAAATTGAAATCTCTAACTTCCTGACCAAGGCACTGCTGGGAGTTGAACCCAGGATCTCCTGTTTACTAAACAGGCACTTTTCCAAAACTGCGAATTTATAAAATTGAAATCTCCAACTTCCTGAGCAAGGCACTGCTGGGAGTTGAACCCAGGATCTCCTGTTTACTAAACAGGCGCTTTAACCAAATAAGCCACAGCGCCGCTGTAAATGCCATGTTCACACTATTGCAAGCTCTGTTGTTTTCCAAAACTCTGAAACCATAAAATTGAAATCTCTAACTTCCTGACCAAGGCACTGCTGGGAGTTGAACCCAGGATCTCCTGTTTACGAAACAGGCACTTTTCCAAAACTGCGAATCCATAAAATTGAAATCTCCAACTTCCTGAGCAAGGCACTGCTGGGAGTTGAACCCAGGATCTCCTGTTTACGAAACAGGCACTTTGACCAACTAAGACACAGCGCCTCTGTAAATCCAAGGTTCAAACTATTGTAAGCTCTGTTGTTTTCCAAACCTACGAAACCATAAAGTTTAAGTCTGCAACTTCCTGAGCAATGCACTTTGACCAACTAAGCCACAGTGCCTCTGTAAATGCCCATTTCACACTATTGTGAGCTCTGTTGTTTTCCAAAACTCCGAAACCATAAAATTGAAATCTCTAACTTCCTGAGCAAGGCACTGCTGGGAGTTGAACCCAGAATCTCCTGTTTACTAAACAGGCACTTTTCCAAAACTGCAAATCCATAAAATTGAAATCTCCAACTTCTTGAGCAAAGGCACTGCTGGGAGTTGAACCCAGGAACTCCTGTTTACTAAACAGGCACTTTAACCAACTAAGCCACAGCACCGCTGTAAATGCCATGTTCACACTATTGCAATCTCTGTTGTTTTCCAAAACTACGAAACCATAAAATTCAAGTCCATAATTACATGAAAGAGGCACTGCTGGGAGTTGAACCCAGGATCTCCTGTTTACTAAACAGGCACTTTGACCAACTAAGCCACAGTGCCTCTGTAAATGCCCATTTCACACTATTGTAAGATCTGTTTTTTTCCAAACCTACGAAACAATAAAGTTTAAGTCTCCAACTTCCTGAGGAAGGCACTGCTGGGAGTTGAACCCAGGATCTCCTGTTTACTAAACAGGCACTTTAACCAACTAAGCCACAGCACTGCTGAAAATGCCATGTTCACACTTTTGCAAGCTCTGTTGTTTTCCAAAACTCCGAAACCATAAAATTGAAGTCTCCAACTTCCTGAGCAAGGCACTGCTGGGAGTTGAACCCAGGATCTCCTGTTTACAAGACAGGCACTTTAACCAACTAAGCCACAGCGCCTCTGTAAATCCAAGGTTCAAACTATTGTAAGCTCTGTTGTTTTCCAAAACTACGAATCCATAAAATTCAAGTCCATAATTAAATGAAAGAGGCACTGCTGGGAGTTGAACCCAGGATCTCCTGTTTACTAAACAGGCACTTTTCCAAAACTGCGAATCCATAAAATTGAAATCTCCAACTTCGTGAGCAAGGCACTGCTGGGAGTTGAACCCAGGATCTCCTGTTTACGAAACAGGCACTTTTCCAAAACTGCGAATCCATAAAATTGAAATCTCCAACTTCCTGAGCAAGGCACTGCTGGGAGTTGAACCCAGGATCTCCTGTTTACGAAAAAGGCACTTTGACCAACTAAGACACAGCGCCTCTGTAAATCCAAGGTTCAAACTATTGTAAGCTCTGTTATTTTCCAAACCTACGAAACCATAAAGTTTAAGTCTGCAACTTCCTGAGCAATGCACTTTGACCAACTAAGCCACAGTGCCTCTGGAAATGCCTATTTCACACTATTGTAAGCTCTGTTCTTTTCCAAACCTACGAAACAATAAAGTTTAAGTCTCTAACTTCCTGAGCAAGGCACTGCTGGGAGTTGAACCCAGGATCTCCTGTTTACTAAACAGGCGCTTTAACCAACTAAGCCACAGCGCCGCTGTAAATGCAATGTTCACACTATTGCAAGCTCTGTTGTTTTCCAAAACTCTGAAACCATAAAATTGAAATCTCTAACTTCCTGACCAAGGCACTGCTGGGAGTTGAACCCAGGATCTCCTGTTTACTAAACAGGCACTTTTCCAAAACTGCGAATCCATAAAATTGAAATCTCCAACTTCGTGAGCAAGGCACTGCTGGGAGTTGAACCCAGGATCTCCTGTTTACGAAACAGGCACTTTTCCAAAACTGCGAATCCATAAAATTGAAATCTCCAACTTCCTGAGCAAGGCACTGCTGGGAGTTGAACCCAGGATCTCCTGTTTACGAAACAGGCACTTTGACCAACTAAGACACAGCGCCTCTGTAAATCCAAGGTTCAAACTATTGCAAGCTCTGTTGTTTTCCAAAACTCCGAAACTATAAAATTGAAATCTCTAACTTCCTGACCAAGGCACTGCTGGGAGTTGAACCCAGGATCTCCTGTTTACTAAACAGGCACTTTTCCAAAACTGCGAATTTATAAAATTGAAATCTCCAACTTCCTGAGCAAGGCACTGCTGGGAGTTGAACCCAGGATCTCCTGTTTACTAAACAGGCGCTTTAACCAAATAAGCCACAGCGCCGCTGTAAATGCCATGTTCACACTATTGCAAGCTCTGTTGTTTTCCAAAACTCTGAAACCATAAAATTGAAATCTCTAACTTCCTGACCAAGGCACTGCTGGGAGTTGAACCCAGGATCTCCTGTTTACGAAACAGGCACTTTTCCAAAACTGCGAATCCATAAAATTGAAATCTCCAACTTCCTGAGCAAGGCACTGCTGGGAGTTGAACCCAGGATCTCCTGTTTACGAAACAGGCACTTTGACCAACTAAGACACAGCGCCTCTGTAAATCCAAGGTTCAAACTATTGTAAGCTCTGTTGTTTTCCAAACCTACGAAACCATAAAGTTTAAGTCTGCAACTTCCTGAGCAATGCACTTTGACCAACTAAGCCACAGTGCCTCTGGAAATGCCTATTTCACACTATTGTAAGCTCTGTTCTTTTACAAACCTACGAAACAATAAAGTTTAAGTCTCTAACTTCCTGAGCAAGGCACTGCTGGGAGTTGAACCAAGGATCTCCTGTTTACTAAACAGGCACTTTTCCAAAACTGCGAATCCATAAAATTGAAATCTCCAACTTCCTGAGCAAGGCACTGCTGGAGTTGAACCCAGGATCTCCTGTTTACGAAACAGGCACTTTGACCAACTAAGCCACAGTGCCTCTTTAAATGCCCATTTCACACTATTGTGAGCTCTGTTTTTTTTCCAAAACTCCGAATACATAAAATTGAAATCTCCAACTTCCTGAGCAAGGCACTGCTGGGAGTTGAACCCAGGATCTCCTGTTTACTAAACAGGCACTTTTCCAAAACTGCGAATCCATATAATTGAAATCTCCAACTTCCTGAGCAAGGCACTGCTGGGAGTTGAACCCAGGATCTCCTGTTTACAAAACAGGCACTTTGACCAACTAAGCCACAGTGCCTCTGTAAATGCCCATTTCACACTATTGTGAGCTCTGTTTTTTTCCAAAACTCAAATTCCATAAAATTGAAATCTCCAACTTCCTGAGCAAGGCACTGCTGGGAGTTAAACCCAGGATCTCCTGTTTACAAGACAGGCACTTTAACCAACTAAGCCACAGCGCCTCTGTAAATCCAAGGTTCAAACTATTGTAAGCTCTGTTGTTTTCCAAACCTACGAAACCATAAAGTTTAAGTCTGCAACTTCCTGAGCAATGCACTTTGACCAACTAAGCCACAGTGCCTCTGGAAATGCCTATTTCACTCTATTGTAAGATCTGTTTTTTTCCAAACCTACGAAACAATAAAGTTTAAGTCTCCAACTTCCTGAGGAAGGCACTGCTGGGAGTTGAACCCAGGATCTCCTGTTTACTAAACAGGCACTTTAACCAACTAAGCCACAGCGCCGCTGTAAATGCCATGTTCACACTTTTGCAAGCTCTGTTGTTTTCCAAAACTCCGAAACCATAAAATTGAAGTCTCCAACTTCCTGAGCAAGGCACTGCTGGGAGTTGAACCCAGGATCTCCTGTTTACAAGACAGGCACTTTAACCAACTAAGCCACAGCACCTCTGTAAATCCAAGGTTCAAACTATTGTAAGCTCTGTTGTTTTCCAAAACTACGAATCCATAAAATTCAAGTCCATAATTAAATGAAAGAGGCACTGCTGGGAGTTGAACCCAGGATCTCCTGTTTACTAAACAGGCACTTTTCCAAAACTGCGAATCCATAAAATTGAAATCTCCAACTTCGTGAGCAAGGCACTGCTGGGAGTTGAACCCAGGATCTCCTGTTTACGAAACAGGCACTTTTCCAAAACTGCGAATCCATAAAATTGAAATCTCCAACTTCCTGAGCAAGGCACTGCTGGGAGTTGAACCCAGGATCTCCTGTTTACGAAAAAGGCACTTTGACCAACTAAGACACAGCGCCTCTGTAAATCCAAAGTTCAAACTATTGTAAGCTCTGTTGTTTTCCAAACCTACGAAACCATAAAGTTTAAGTCTGCAACTTCCTGAGCAATGCACTTTGACCAACTAAGCCACAGTGCCTCTGGAAATGCCTATTTCACACTATTGTAAGCTCTGTTCTTTTCCAAACCTACGAAACAATAAAGTTTAAGTCTCTAACTTCCTGAGCAAGGCACTGCTGGGAGTTGAACCCAGGATCTCCTGTTTACTAAACAGGCGCTTTAACCAACTAAGCCACAGCGCCGCTGTAAATGCAATGTTCACACTATTGCAAGCTCTGTTGTTTTCCAAAACTCTGAAACCATAAAATTGAAATCTCTAACTTCCTGACCAAGGCACTGCTGGGAGTTGAACCCAGGATCTCCTGTTTACTAAACAGGCACTTTTCCAAAACTGCGAATCCATAAAATTGAAATCTCCAACCTCGTGAGCAAGGCACTGCTGGGAGTTGAACCCAGGATCTCCTGTTTACGAAACAGGCACTTTTCCAAAACTGCGAATCCATAAAATTGAAATCTCCAACTTCCTGAGCAAGGCACTGCTGGGAGTTGAACCCAGGATCTCCTGTTTACGAAACAGGCACTTTGACCAACTAAGACACAGCGCCTCTGTAAATCCAAGGTTCAAACTATTGCAAGCTCTGTTGTTTTCCAAAACTCCGAAACCATAAAATTGAAATCTCTAACTTCCTGACCAAGGCACTGCTGGGAGTTGAACCCAGGATCTCCTGTTTACTAAACAGGCACTTTTCCAAAACTGCGAATTTATAAAATTGAAATCTCCAACTTTCTGAGCAAGGCACTGCTGGGAGTTGAACCCAGGATCTCCTGTTTACTAAACAGGCGCTTTAACCAAATAAGCCACAGCGCCGCTGTAAATGCCATGTTCACACTATTGCAAGCTCTGTTGTTTTCCAAAACTCTGAAACCATAAAATTGAAATCTCGAACTTCCTGACCAAGGCACTGCTGGGAGTTGAACCCAGGATCTCCTGTTTACGAAACAGGCACTTTTCCAAAACTGCGAATCCATAAAATTGAAATCTCCAACTTCCTGAGCAAGGCACTGCTGGGAGTTGAACCCAGGATCTCCTGTTTACGAAACAGGCACTTTGACCAACTAAGACACAGCGCCTCTGTAAATCCAAGGTTCAAACTATTGTAAGCTCTGTTGTTTTCCAAACCTACGAAACCATAAAGTTTAAGTCTGCAACTTCCTGAGCAATGCACTTTGACCAACTAAGCCACAGTGCCTCTGGAAATGCCTATTTCACACTATTGTAAGCTCTGTTCTTTTACAAACCTACGAAACAATAAAGTTTAAGTCTCTAACTTCCTGAGCAAGGCACTGCTGGGAGTTGAACCCAGGATCTCCTGTTTACTAAACAGGCACTTTTCCAAAACTGCGAATCCATAAAATTGAAATCTCCAACTTCCTGAGCAAGGCACTGCTGGAGTTGAACCCAGGATCTCCTGTTTACGAAACAGGCACTTTGACCAACTAAGCCACAGTGCCTCTTTAAATGCCCATTTCACACTATTGTGAGCTCTGTTTTTTTTCAAAAACTCCGAATACATAAAATTGAAATCTCCAACTTCCTGAGCAAGGCACTGCTGGGAGTTGAACCCAGGATCTCGTGTTTACTAAACAGGCGCTTTAACCAACTAAGCCACAGCTCCGCTGTAAATGCCATGTTCACACTATTGCAAGCTCTGTTGTTTTCCAAAACTACGAAACCATAAAATTCAAGTCCATAATTACATGAAAGAGGCACTGCTGGGAGTTGAACACGGGATCTCCTGTTTACTAAACAGGCACTTTTCCAAAACTGCGAATCCATAAAATTGAAATCTCCAACTTCCTGAGCAAGGCACTGCTGGGAGTTGAACCCAGGATCTCCTGTTTACGAAACAGGCACTTTTCCAAAACTGCGAATCCATAAAATAGAAATCTCCAACTTCCTGAGCAAGGCACTGCTGGGAGTTGAACCCAGGATCTCCTGTTTACGAAACAGGCACTTTGACCAACTAAGACACAGCGCCTCTGTAAATCCAAGGTTCAAACTATTGTAAGCTCTGTTGTTTTCCAAACCTACGAAACCATAAAGTTTAAGTCTGCAACTTCCTGAGTAATGCACTTTGACCAACTAAGCCACAGTGCCTCTGGAAATGCCTATTTCACACTATTGTAAGCTCTGTTCTTTTACAAACCTACGAAACAATAAAGTTTAAGTCTCTAACTTCCTGAGCAAGGCACTGCTGGGAGTTGAACCCAGGATCTCCTGTTTACTAAACAGGCACTTTTCCAAAACTGCGAATCCATAAAATTGAAATCTCCAACTTCCTGAGCAAGGCACTGCTGGAGTTGAACCCAGGATCTCCTGTTTACGAAACAGGCACTTTGACCAACTAAGCCACAGTGCCTCTTTAAATGCCCATTTCACACTATTGTGAGCTCTTTTTTTTTTCCAAAACTCCGAATACATAAATTTGAAATCTCCAACTTCCTGAGCAAGGCACTGCTGGGAGTTGAACCCAGGATCTCGTGTTTACTAAACAGGCGCTTTAACCAACTAAGCCACAGCTCCGCTGTAAATGCCATGTTCACACTATTGCAAGCTCTGTTGTTTTCCAAAACTACGAAACCATAAAATTCAAGTCCATAATTACATGAAAGAGGCACTGCTGGGAGTTGAACACGGGATCTCCTGTTTTCGAAACAGGCACTTTGACCAACTAAGCCACAGTGCCTCTGTAAATGCCCATTTCATACTATTGCAAGCTCTGTTGTTTTCCAAAACTCCGAAACCATAAAATTGAAATCTCTAACTTCCTGAGCAAGGCACTGCTGGGAGTTGAACACAGGATCTCCTGTTTACTAAACAGGCACTTTTCCAAAACTGCGAATCCATAAAATTGAAATCTCCAATTTCCTGAGCAAGGCACTGCTGGGAGTTGAACCCAGGATCTCGTGTTTACTAAACAGGCGCTTTAACCAACTAAGCCACAGCTCCGCTGTAAATGCCATGTTCACACTATTGCAAGCTCTGTTGTTTTCCAAAACTACGAAACCATAAAATTCAAGTCCATAATTACATGAAAGAGGCACTGCTGGGAGTTGAACACGGGATCTCCTGTTTTCGAAACAGGCACTTTGACCAACTAAGCCACAGTGCCTCTGTAAATGCCCATTTCATACTATTGCAAGCTCTGTTGTTTTCCAAAACTCCGAAACCATAAAATTGAAATCTCTAACTTCCTGAGCAAGGCACTGCTGGGAGTTGAACACAGGATCTCCTGTTTACTAAACAGGCACTTTTCCAAAACTGCGAATCCATAAAATTGAAATCTCCAATTTCCTGAGCAAGGCACTGCTGGGAGTTGAACCCAGGATCTCCTGTTTACGAAACAGGCACTTTTCCAAAACTGCGAATTTATAAAATTGAAATCTCCAACTTCCTGAGCAAGGCACTGCTGGGAGTTGAACCCAGGATCTCCTGTTTACTAAACAGGCGCTTTAACCAACTAAGCCACAGCGCCGCTGTAAATGCCATGTTCACACTATTGCAAGCTCTGTTGTTTTCCAAAACTCCGAAACCATAAAATTGAAATCTCTATCTTCCTGAAAAAGGCACTGCTGGGAGTTGAACCCAGGATCTCCTGTTTACTAAACAGGCACTTTTCCAAAACTGCGAATCCATAAAATTGAAATCTCCAACTTCGTGAGCAAGGCACTGCTGGGAGTTGAACCCAGGATCTCCTGTTTACGAAACAGGCACTTTTCCAAAACTGCGAATCCATAAAATTGAAATCTCCAACTTCCTGAGCAAGGCACTGCTGGGAGTTGAACCCAGGATCTCCTGTTTACGAAACAGGCACTTTGACCAACTAAGACACAGCGCCTCTGTAAATCCAAGGTTCAAACTATTGTAAGCTCTGTTGTTTTCCAAACCTACGAAACCATAAAGTTTAAGTCTGCAACTTCCTGAGCAATGCACTTTGACCAACTAAGCCACAGTGCCTCTGGAAATGCCTATTTCACACTATTGTAAGCTCTGTTCTTTTACAAACCTACGAAACAATAAAGTTTAAGTCTCTAACTTCCTGAGCAAGGCACTGCTGGGAGTTGAACCCAGAAATCTCCTGTTTACTAAACAGGCACTTTTCCAAAACTGCGAATCCATAAAATTGAAATCTCCAACTTCCTGAGCAAGGCACTGCTGGAGTTGAACCCAGGATCTCCTGTTTACGAAACAGGCACTTTGACCAACTAAGCCACAGTGCCTCTTTAAATGCCCATTTCACACTATTGTGAGCTCTGTTTTTTTTCCAAAACTCCGAATACATAAAATTGAAATCTCCAACTTCCTGAGCAAGGCACTGCTGGGAGTTGAACCCAGGATCTCGTGTTTACTAAACAGGCGCTTTAACCAACTAAGCCACAGCTCAGCTGTAAATGCCATGTTCACACTATTGCAAGCTCTGTTGTTTTCCAAAACTACGAAACCATAAAATTCAAGTCCATAATTACATGAAAGAGGCACTGCTGGGAGTTGAACACGGGATCTCCTGTTTTCGAAACAGGCACTTTGACCAACTAAGCCACAGTGCCTCTGTAAATGCCCATTTCACACTACTGCAAGCTCTGTTGTTTTCCAAAACTCCGAAACCATAAAATTGAAATCTCTATCTTCCTGACCAAGGCACTGCTGGGAGTTGAACCCAGGATCTCCTGTTTACTAAACAGGCACTTTTCCAAAACTGCGAATTTATAAAATTGAAATCTCCAACTTCCTGAGCAAGGCACTGCTGGGAGTTGAACCCAGGATCTCCTGTTTACTAAACAGGCGCTTTAACCAACTAAGCCACAGCGCCGCTGTAAATGCCCATGTTCACACTATTGCAAGCTCTGTTGTTTTCCAAAACTCCGAAACCATAAAATTGAAATCTCTAACTTCCTGACCAAGGCACTGCTGGGAGTTGAACCCAGGATCTCCTGTTTACTAAACAGGCACTTTTCCAAAACTGCGAATTTATAAAATTGAAATCTCCAACTTCCTGAGCAAGGCACTGCTGGGAGTTGAACCCAGGATCTCCTGTTTACTAAACAGGCGCTTTAACCAACTAAGCCACAGCGCCGCTGTAAATGCCATGTTCACACTATTGCAAGCTCTGTTGTTTTCCAAAACTCCGAAACCATAAAATTGAAATCTCTATCTTCCTGAAAAAGGCACTGCTGGGAGTTGAACCCAGGATCTCCTGTTTACTAAACAGGCACTTTTCCAAAACTGCGAATCCATAAAATTGAAATCTCCAACTTCCTGAGCAAGGCACTGCTGGGAGTTGAACCCAGGATCTCCTGTTTACGAAACAGGCACTTTTCCAAAACTGCGAATCCATAAAATTGAAATCTCCAACTTCCTGAGCAAGGCACTGCTGGGAGTTGAACCCAGGATCTCCTGTTTACGAAACAGGCACTTTGACCAACTAAGACACAGCGCCTCTGTAAATCCAAGGTTCAAACTATTGTAAGCTCTGTTGTTTTCCAAACCTACGAAACCATAAAGTTTAAGTCTGCAACTTCCTGAGCAATGCACTTTGACCAACTAAGCCACAGTGCCTCTGGAAATGCCTATTTCACACTATTGTAAGCTCTGTTCTTTTACAAACCTACGAAACAATAAAGTTTAAGTCTCTAACTTCCTGAGCAAGGCACTGCTGGGAGTTGAACCCAGGATCTCCTGTTTACTAAACAGGCACTTTTCCAAAACTGCGAATCCATAAAATTGAAATCTCCAACTTCCTGAGCAAGGCACTGCTGGAGTTGAACCCAGGATCTCCTGTTTACGAAACAGGCACTTTGACCAACTAAGCCACAGTGCCTCTTTAAATGCCCATTTCACACTATTGTGAGCTCTGTTTTTTTTTCCAAAACTCCGAATACATAAAATTGAAATCTCCAACTTCCTGAGCAAGGCACTGCTGGGAGTTGAACCCAGGATCTCGTGTTTACTAAACAGGCGCTTTAACCAACTAAGCCACAGCTCAGCTGTTAATGCCATGTTCACACTATTGCAAGCTCTGTTGTTTTCCAAAACTACGAAACCATAAAATTCAAGTCCATAATTACATGAAAGAGGCACTGCTGGGAGTTGAACACGGGATCTCCTGTTTTCGAAACAGGCACTTTGACCAACTAAGCCACAGTGCCTCTGTAAATGCCCATTTCACACTATTGCAAGCTCTGTTGTTTTCCAAAACTCCGAAACCATAAAATTGAAATCTCTATCTTCCTGACCAAGGCACTGCTGGGAGTTGAACCCAGGATCTCCTGTTTACTAAACAGGCACTTTTCCAAAACTGCTAATTTATAAAATTGAAATCTCCAACTTCCTGAGCAAGGCACTGCTGGGAGTTGAACCCAGGATCTCCTGTTTACTAAACAGGCGCTTTAACCAACTAAGCCACAGCGCCGCTGTAAATGCCATGTTCACACTATTGCAAGCTCTGTTGTTTTCCAAAACTCTGAAACCATAAAATTGAAATCTCTAACTTCCTGACCAAGGCATTGCTGGGAGTTGAACCCAGGATCTCCTGTTTACTAAACAGGCACTTTTCCAAAACTGCGAATCCATAAAATTGAAATCTCCAACTTCGTGAGCAAGGCACTGCTGGGAGTTGAACCCAGGATCTCCTGTTTACGAAACAGGCACTTTTCCAAAACTGCTAATCCATAAAATTGAAATCTCCAACTTCCTGAGCAAGGCACTGCTGGGAGTTGAACCCAGGATCTCCTGTTTACGAAACAGGCACTTTGACCAACTAAGACACAGCGCCTCTGTAAATCCAAGGTTCAAACTATTGTAAGCTCTGTTGTTTTCCAAACCTACGAAACCATAAAGTTTAAGTCTGCAACTTCCTGAGCAATGCACTTTGACCAACTAAGCCACAGTGCCTCTGGAAATGCCTATTTCACACTATTGTAAGCTCTGTTCTTTTACAAACCTACGAAACAATAAAGTTTAAGTCTCTAACTTCCTGAGCAAGGCACTGCTGGGAGTTGAACCCAGGATCTCCTGTTTACTAAACAGGCACTTTTCCAAAACTGCGAATCCATAAAATTGAAATCTCCAACTTCCTGAGCAAGGCACTGCTGGAGTTGAACCCAGGATCTCCTGTTTACGAAACAGGCACTTTGACCAACTAAGCCACAGTGCCTCTTTAAATGCCCATTTCACACTATTGTGAGCTCTGTTTTTTTTCCAAAACTCCGAATACATAAAATTGAAATCTCCAACTTCCTGAGCAAGGCACTGCTGGGAGTTGAACCCAGGATCTCGTGTTTACTAAACAGGCGCTTTAACCAACTAAGCCACAGCTCCGATGTAAATGCCATGTTCACACTATTGCAAGCTCTGTTGTTTTCCAAAACTACGAAACCATAAAATTCAAGTCCATAATTACATGAAAGAGGCACTGCTTGGAGTTGAACACGGTATCTCCTGTTTACTAAACAGGCACTTTTCCAAAACTGCGAATCCATAAAATTGAAATCTCCAACTTCCTGAGCAAGGCACTGCTGGGAGTTGAACCCAGGATCTCCTGTTTACGAAACAGGCACTTTTCCAAAACTGCGAATTTATAAAATTGAAATCTCCAACTTCCTGAGCAAGGCACTGCTGGGAGTTGAACCCAGGATCTCCTGTTTACTAAACAGGCGCTTTAACCAACTAAGCCACAGCGCCGCTGTAAATGCCATGTTCACACTATTGCAAGCTCTGTTGTTTTCCAAAACTCCGAAACCATAAAATTGAAATCTCTAACTTCCTGACCAAGGCACTGCTGGGAGTTGAACCCAGGATCTCCTGTTTACTAAACAGGCACTTTTCCAAAACTGCGAATTTATAAAATTGAAATCTGCAACTTCCTGAGCAAGGCACTGCTGGGAGTTGAACCCAGGATCTCCTGTTTACTATACAGGTGCTTTAACCAACTAAGCCATAGCGCCGCTGTAAATGCCCATGTTCACACTATTGCAAGCTCTGTTGTTTTCCAAAACTCCGAAACCATAAAATTGAAATCTCTAACTTCCTGACCAAGGCACTGCTGGGAGTTGAACCCAGGATCTCCTGTTTACTAAACAGGCACTTTTCCAAAACTGCGAATTTATAAAATTGAAATCTCCAACTTCCTGAGCAAGGCACTGCTGGGAGTTGAACCCAGGATCTCCTGTTTACTAAACAGGCCCTTTAACCAACTAAGCCACAGCGCCGCTGTAAATGCCATGTTCACACTATTGCAAGCTCTGTTGTTTTCCAAAACTCCGAAACCATAAAATTGAAATCTCTAACTTCCTGACCAAGGCACTGCTGGGAGTTGAACCCAGGATCTCCTGTTTACGAAACAGGCACTTTTCCAAAACTGCGAATTTATAAAATTGAAATCTCCAACTTCCTGAGCAAGGCACTGCTGGGAGTTGAACCCAGGATCTCCTGTTTACTAAACAGGCACTTTAACCAACTAAGCCACAGCGCCGCTGTAAATGCCATGTTCACACTATTGCAAGCTCTGTTGTTTTCCAAAACTCCGAAACCATAAAATTGAAATCTCTAACTTCCTGACCAAGGCACTGCTGGGAGTTGAACCCAGGATCTCCTGTTTACTAAACAGGCACTTTTCCAAAACTGCGAATTTATAAAATTGAAATCTGCAACTTCCTGAGCAAGGCACTGCTGGGAGTTGAACCCAGGATCTCCTGTTTACTATACAGGCCCTTTAACCAACTAAGCCACAGCGCCGCTGTAAATGCCATGTTCACACTATTGCAAGCTCTGTTGTTTTCCAAAACTCCGAAACCATAAAATTGAAATCTCTAACTTCCTGACCAAGGCACTGCTGGGAGTTGAACCCAGGATCTCCTGTTTACTAAACAGGCACTTTTCCAAAACTGCGAATTTATAAAATTGAAATCTCCAACTTCCTGAGCAAGGCACTGCTGGGAGTTGAACCCAGGATCTCCTGTTTACTAAACAGGCGCTTTAACCAACTAAGCCACAGCGCCGCTGTAAATGCCCATGTTCACACTATTGCAAGCTCTGTTGTTTTCCAAAACTCCGAAACCATAAAATTGAAATCTCTAACTTCCTGACCAAGGCACTGCTGGGAGTTGAACCCAGGATCTCCTGTTTACTAAACAGGCACTTTTCCAAAACTGCGAATTTATAAAATTGAAATCTCCAACTTCCTGAGCAAGGCACTGCTGGGAGTTGAACCCAGGATCTCCTGTTTACTAAACAGGCGCTTTAACCAACTAAGCCACAGCGCCGCTGTAAATGCCATGTTCACACTATTGCAAGCTCTGTTGTTTTCCAAAACTCTGAAACCATAAAATTGAAATCTCTAACTTCCTGACCAAGGCACTGCTGGGAGTTGAACCCAGGATCTCCTGTTTACTAAACAGGCACTTTTCCAAAACTGCGAATCCATAAAATTGAAATCTCCAACTTCGTGAGCAAGGCACTGCTGGGAGTTGAACCCAGGATCTCCTGTTTACGAAACAGGCACTTTTCCAAAACTGCGAATCCATAAAATTGAAATCTCCAACTTCCTGAGCAAGGCACTGCTGGGAGTTGAACCCAGGATCTCCTGTTTACGAAACAGGCACTTTGACCAACTAAGACACAGCGCCTCTGTAAGTCCAAGGTTCAAACTATTGTAAGCTCTGTTGTTTTCCAAACCTACGAAACCATAAAGTTTAAGTCTGCAACTTCCTGAGCAATGCACTTTGACCAACTAAGCCACAGTGCCTCTGGAAATGCCTATTTCACACTATTGTAAGCTCTGTTCTTTTACAAACCTACGAAACAATAAAGTTTAAGTCTCTAACTTCCTGAGCAAGGCACTGCTGGGAGTTGAACCCAGGATCTCCTGTTTACTAAACAGGCACTTTTCCAAAACTGCGAATCCATAAAATTGAAATCTCCAACTTCCTGAGCAAGGCACTGCTGGAGTTGAACCCAGGATCTCCTGTTTACGAAACAGGCACTTTGACCAACTAAGCCACAGTGCCTCTTTAAATGCACATTTCACACTATTGTGAGCTCTTTTTTTTTTTCCAAAACTCCGAATACATAAAATTGAAATCTCCAACTTCCTGAGCAAGGCACTGCTGGGAGTTGAACCCAGGATCTCGTGTTTACTAAACAGGCGCTTTAACCAACTAAGCCACAGCTCCGCTGTAAATGCCATGTTCACACTATTGCAAGCTCTGTTGTTTTCCAAAACTACGAAACCATAAAATTCAAGTCCATAATTACATGAAAGAGGCACTGCTGGGAGTTGAACACGGGATCTCCTGTTTACTAAACAGGCACTTTTCCAAAACTGCGAATCCATAAAATTGAAATCTCCAACTTCCTGAGCAAGGCACTGCTGGGAGTTGAACCCAGGATCTCCTGTTTACGAAACAGGCACTTTTCCAAAACTGCGAATTTATAAAATTGAAATCTCCAACTTCCTGAGCAAGGCACTGCTGGGAGTTGAACCCAGGATCTCCTGTTTACTAAACAGGCGCTTTAACCAACTAAGCCACAGCGCCGCTGTAAATGCCATGTTCACACTATTGCAAGCTCTGTTGTTTTCCAAAACTCCGAAACCATAAAATTGAAATCTCTAACTTCCTGACCAAGGCACTGCTGGGAGTTGAACCCAGGATCTCCTGTTTACTAAACAGGCACTTTTCCAAAACTGCGAATTTATAAAATTGAAATCTCCAACTTCGTGAGCAAGGCACTGCTGGGAGTTGAACCCAGGATCTCCTGTTTACTATACAGGCGCTTTAACCAACTAAGCCATAGCGCCGCTGTAAATGCCCATGTTCACACTATTGCAAGCTCTGTTGTTTTCCAAAACTCCGAAACCATAAAATTGAAATCTCTAACTTCCTGACCAAGGCACTGCTGGGAGTTGAACCCAGGATCTCCTGTTTACTAAACAGGCACTTTTCCAAAACTGCGAATTTATAAAATTGAAATCTCCAACTTCCTGAGCAAGGCACTGCTGGGAGTTGAACCCAGGATATCCTGTTTACTAAACAGGCCCTTTAACCAACTAAGCCACAGCGCCGCTGTAAATGCCATGTTCACACTATTGCAAGCTCTGTTGTTTTCCAAAACTCTGAAACCATAAAATTGAAATCTCTAACTTCCTGACCAAGGCACTGCTGGGAGTTGAACCCAGGATCTCCTGTTTACTAAACAGGCACTTTTCCAAAACTGCGAATCCATAAAATTGAAATCTCCAACTTCGTGAGCAAGGCACTGCTGGGAGTTGAACCCAGGATGTCCTGTTTACGAAACAGGCACTTTTCCAAAACTGCGAATCCATAAAATTGAAATCTCCAACTTCCTGAGCAAGGCACTGCTGGGAGTTGAACCCAGGATCTCCTGTTTACGAAACAGGCACTTTGACCAACTAAGACACAGCGCCTCTGTAAATCCAAGGTTCAAACTATTGTAAGCTCTGTTGTTTTCCAAACCTACGAAACCATAAAGTTTAAGTCTGCAACTTCCTGAGCAATGCACTTTGACCAACTAAGCCACAGTGCCTCTGGAAATGCCTATTTCACACTATTGTAAGCTCTGTTCTTTTACAAACCTACGAAACAATAAAGTTTAAGTCTCTAACTTCCTGAGCAAGGCACTGCTGGGAGTTGAACCCAGGATCTCCTGTTTACTAAACAGGCACTTTTCCAAAACTGCGAATCCATAAAATTGAAATCTCCAACTTCCTGAGCAAGGCACTGCTGGAGTTGAACCCAGGATCTCCTGTTTACGAAACAGGCACTTTGACCAACTAAGCCACAGTGCCTCTTTAAATGCCCATTTCACACTATTGTGAGCTCTGTTTTTTTTCCAAAACTCCGAATACATAAAATTGAAATCTCCAACTTCCTGAGCAAGGCACTGCTGGGAGTTGAACCCAGGATCTCGTGTTTACTAAACAGGCGCTTTAACCAACTAAGCCACAGCTCCGATGTAAATGCCATGTTCACACTATTGCAAGCTCTGTTGTTTTCCAAAACTACGAAACCATAAAATTCAAGTCCATAATTACATGAAAGAGGCACTGCTTGGAGTTGAACACGGTATCTCCTGTTTACTAAACAGGCACTTTTCCAAAACTGCGAATCCATAAAATTGAAATCTCCAACTTCCTGAGCAAGGCACTGCTGGGAGTTGAACCCAGGATCTCCTGTTTACGAAACAGGCACTTTTCCAAAACTGCGAATTTATAAAATTGAAATCTCCAACTTCCTGAGCAAGGCACTGCTGGGAGTTGAACCCAGGATCTCCTGTTTACTAAACAGGCGCTTTAACCAACTAAGCCACAGCGCCGCTGTAAATGCCATGTTCACACTATTGCAAGCTCTGTTGTTTTCCAAAACTCCGAAACCATAAAATTGAAATCTCTAACTTCCTGACCAAGGCACTGCTGGGAGTTGAACCCAGGATCTCCTGTTTACTAAACAGGCACTTTTCCAAAACTGCGAATTTATAAAATTGAAATCTCCAACTTCCTGAGCAAGGCACTGCTGGGAGTTGAACCCAGGATCTCCTGTTTACTATACAGGTGCTTTAACCAACTAAGCCATAGCGCCGCTGTAAATGCCCATGTTCACACTATTGCAAGCTCTGTTGTTTTCCAAAACTCCGAAACCATAAAATTGAAATCTCTAACTTCCTGACCAAGGCACTGCTGGGAGTTGAACCCAGGATCTCCTGTTTACTAAACAGGCACTTTTCCAAAACTGCGAATTTATAAAATTGAAATCTCCAACTTCCTGAGCAAGGCACTGCTGGGAGTTGAACCCAGGATCTCCTGTTTACTAAACAGGCCCTTTAACCAACTAAGCCACAGCGCCGCTGTAAATGCCATGTTCACACTATTGCAAGCTCTGTTGTTTTCCAAAACTCCGAAACCATAAAATTGAAATCTCTAACTTCCTGACCAAGGCACTGCTGGGAGTTGAACCCAGGATCTCCTGTTTACGAAACAGGCACTTTTCCAAAACTGCGAATTTATAAAATTGAAATCTCCAACTTCCTGAGCAAGGCACTGCTGGGAGTTGAACCCAGGATCTCCTGTTTACTAAACAGGCACTTTAACCAACTAAGCCACAGCGCCGCTGTAAATGCCATGTTCACACTATTGCAAGCTCTGTTGTTTTCCAAAACTCCGAAACCATAAAATTGAAATCTCTAACTTCCTGACCAAGGCACTGCTGGGAGTTGAACCCAGGATCTCCTGTTTACTAAACAGGCACTTTTCCAAAACTGCGAATTTATAAAATTGAAATCTGCAACTTCCTGAGCAAGGCACTGCTGGGAGTTGAACCCAGGATCTCCTGTTTACTAAACAGGCGCTTTAACCAACTAAGCCACAGCGCCGCTGTAAATGCCCATGTTCACACTATTGCAAGCTCTGTTGTTTTCCAAAACTCCGAAACCATAAAATTGAAATCTCTAACTTCCTGACCAAGGCACTGCTGGGAGTTGAACCCAGGATCTCCTGTTTACTAAACAGGCACTTTTCCAAAACTGCGAATTTATAAAATTGAAATCTCCAACTTCCTGAGCAAGGCACTGCTGGGAGTTGAACCCAGGATCTCCTGTTTACTAAACAGGCGCTTTAACCAACTAAGCCACAGCGCCGCTGTAAATGCCATGTTCACACTATTGCAAGCTCTGTTGTTTTCCAAAACTCTGAAACCATAAAATTGAAATCTCTAACTTCCTGACCAAGGCACTGCTGGGAGTTGAACCCAGGATCTCCTGTTAACTAAACAGGCACTTTTCCAAAACTGCGAATCCATAAAATTGAAATCTCCAACTTCGTGAGCAAGGCACTGCTGGGAGTTGAACCCAGGATCTCCTGTTTACGAAACAGGCACTTTTCCAAAACTGCGAATCCATAAAATTGAAATCTCCAACTTCCTGAGCAAGGCACTGCTGGGAGTTGAACCCAGGATCTCCTGTTTACGAAACAGGCACTTTGACCAACTAAGACACAGCGCCTCTGTAAGTCCAAGGTTCAAACTATTGTAAGCTCTGTTGTTTTCCAAACCTACGAAACCATAAAGTTTAAGTCTGCAACTTCCTGAGCAATGCACTTTGACCAACTAAGCCACAGTGCCTCTGGAAATGCCTATTTCACACTATTGTAAGCTCTGTTCTTTTACAAACCTACGAAACAATAAAGTTTAAGTCTCTAACTTCCTGAGCAAGGCACTGCTGGGAGTTGAACCCAGGATCTCCTGTTTACTAAACAGGCACTTTTCCAAAACTGCGAATCCATAAAATTGAAATCTCCAACTTCCTGAGCAAGGCACTGCTGGAGTTGAACCCAGGATCTCCTGTTTACGAAACAGGCACTTTGACCAACTAAGCCACAGTGCCTCTTTAAATGCACATTTCACACTATTGTGAGCTCTTTTTTTTTTCCAAAACTCCGAATACATAAAATTGAAATCTCCAACTTCCTGAGCAAGGCACTGCTGGGAGTTGAACCCAGGATCTCGTGTTTACTAAACAGGCGCTTTAACCAACTAAGCCACAGCTCCGCTGTAAATGCCATGTTCACACTATTGCAAGCTCTGTTGTTTTCCAAAACTACGAAACCATAAAATTCAAGTCCATAATTACATGAAAGAGGCACTGCTGGGAGTTGAACACGGGATCTCCTGTTTACTAAACAGGCACTTTTCCAAAACTGCGAATCCATAAAATTGAAATCTCCAACTTCCTGAGCAAGGCACTGCTGGGAGTTGAACCCAGGATCTCCTGTTTACGAAACAGGCACTTTTCCAAAACTGCGAATTTATAAAATTGAAATCTCCAACTTCCTGAGCAAGGCACTGCTGGGAGTTGAACCCAGGATCTCCTGTTTACTAAACAGGCGCTTTAACCAACTAAGCCACAGCGCCGCTGTAAATGCCATGTTCACACTATTGCAAGCTCTGTTGTTTTCCAAAACTCCGAAACCATAAAATTGAAATCTCTAACTTCCTGACCAAGGCACTGCTGGGAGTTGAACCCAGGATCTCCTGTTTACTAAACAGGCACTTTTCCAAAACTGCGAATTTATAAAATTGAAATCTGCAACTTCCTGAGCAAGGCACTGCTGGGAGTTGAACCCAGGATCTCCTGTTTACTATACAGGCGCTTTAACCAACTAAGCCATAGCGCCGCTGTAAATGCCCATGTTCACACTATTGCAAGCTCTGTTGTTTTCCAAAACTCCGAAACCATAAAATTGAAATCTCTAACTTCCTGACCAAGGCACTGCTGGGAGTTGAACCCAGGATCTCCTGTTTACTAAACAGGCACTTTTCCAAAACTGCGAATTTATAAAATTGAAATCTCCAACTTCCTGAGCAAGGCACTGCTGGGAGTTGAACCCAGGATATCCTGTTTACTAAACAGGCCCTTTAACCAACTAAGCCACAGCGCCGCTGTAAATGCCATGTTCACACTATTGCAAGCTCTGTTGTTTTCCAAAACTCTGAAACCATAAAATTGAAATCTCTAACTTCCTGACCAAGGCACTGCTGGGAGTTGAACCCAGGATCTCCTGTTTACTAAACAGGCACTTTTCCAAAACTGCGAATCCATAAAATTGAAATCTCCAACTTCGTGAGCAAGGCACTGCTGGGAGTTGAACCCAGGATCTCCTGTTTACGAAACAGGCACTTTTCCAAAACTGCGAATCCATAAAATTGAAATCTCCAACTTCCTGAGCAAGGCACTGCTGGGAGTTGAACCCAGGATCTCCTGTTTACGAAACAGGCACTTTGACCAACTAAGACACAGCGCCTCTGTAAATCCAAGGTTCAAACTATTGTAAGCTCTGTTGTTTTCCAAACCTACGAAACCATAAAGTTTAAGTCTGCAACTTCCTGAGCAATGCACTTTGACCAACTAAGCCACAGTGCCTCTGGAAATGCCTATTTCACACTATTGTAAGCTCTGTTCTTTTACAAACCTACGAAACAATAAAGTTTAAGTCTCTAACTTCCTGAGCAAGGCACTGCTGGGAGTTGAACCAAGGATCTCCTGTTTACTAAACAGGCACTTTTCCAAAACTGCGAATCCATAAAATTGAAATCTCCAACTTCCTGAGCAAGGCACTGCTGGAGTTGAACCCAGGATCTCCTGTTTACGAAACAGGCACTTTGACCAACTAAGCCACAGTGCCTCTTTAAATGCCCATTTCACACTATTGTGAGCTCTGTTTTTTTTCCAAAACTCCGAATACATAAAATTGAAATCTCCAACTTCCTGAGCAAGGCACTGCTGGGAGTTGAACCCAGGATCTCGTGTTTACTAAACAGGCGCTTTAACCAACTAAGCCACAGCTCAGCTGTAAATGCCATGTTCACACTATTGCAAGCTCTGTTGTTTTCCAAAACTACGAAACCATAAAATTCAAGTCCATAATTACATGAAAGAGGCACTGCTGGGAGTTGAACACGGGATCTCCTGTTTTCGAAACAGGCACTTTGACCAACTAAGCCACAGTGCCTCTGTAAATGCCCATTTCACACTATTGCAAGCTCTGTTGTTTTCCAAAACTCCGAAACCATAAAATTGAAATCTCTATCTTCCTGACCAAGGCACTGCTGGGAGTTGAACCCAGGATCTCCTGTTTACTAAACAGGCACTTTTCCAAAACTGCGAATTTATAAAATTGAAATCTCCAACTTCCTGAGCAAGGCACTGCTGGGAGTTGAACCCAGGATCTCCTGTTTACTAAACAGGCGCTTTAACCAACTAAGCCACAGCGCCGCTGTAAATGCCATGTTCACACTATTGCAAGCTCTGTTGTTTTCCAAAACTCTGAAACCATAAAATTGAAATCTCTAACTTCCTGACCAAGGCACTGCTGGGAGTTGAACCCAGGATCTCCTGTTTACTAAACAGGCACTTTTCCAAAACTGCGAATCCATAAAATTGAAATCTCCAACTTCGTGAGCAAGGCACTGCTGGGAGTTGAACCCAGGATCTCCTGTTTACGAAACAGGCACTTTTCCAAAACTGCGAATCCATAAAATTGAAATCTCCAACTTCCTGAGCAAGGCACTGCTGGGAGTTGAACCCAGGATCTCCTGTTTACGAAACAGGCACTTTGACCAACTAAGACACAGCGCCTCTGTAAATCCAAGGTTCAAACTATTGTAAGCTCTGTTGTTTTCCAAACCTACGAAACCATAAAGTTTAAGTCTGCAACTTCCTGAGCAATGCACTTTGACCAACTAAGCCACAGTGCCTCTGGAAATGCCTATTTCACACTATTGTAAGCTCTGTTCTTTTACAAACCTACGAAACAATAAAGTTTAAGTCTCTAACTTCCTGAGCAAGGCACTGCTGGGAGTTGAACCCAGGATCTCCTGTTTACTAAACAGGCACTTTTCCAAAACTGCGAATCCATAAAATTGAAATCTCCAACTTCCTGAGCAAGGCACTGCTGGAGTTGAACCCAGGATCTCCTGTTTACGAAACAGGCACTTTGACCAACTAAGCCACAGTGCCTCTTTAAATGCCCATTTCACACTATTGTGAGCTCTGTTTTTTTTCCAAAACTCCGAATACATAAAATTGAAATCTCCAACTTCCTGAGCAAGGCACTGCTGGGAGTTGAACCCAGGATCTCGTGTTTACTAAACAGGCACTTTAACCAACTAAGCCACAGCTCCGCTGTAAATGCCATGTTCACACTATTGCAAGCTCTGTTGTTTTCCAAAACTACGAAACCATAAAATTCAAGTCCATAATTACATGAAAGAGGCACTGCTGGGAGTTGAACACGGGATCTCCTGTTTACTAAACAGGCACTTTTCCAAAACTGCGAATCCATAAAATTGAAATCTCCAACTTCCTGAGCAAGGCACTGCTGGGAGTTGAACCCAGGATCTCCTGTTTACGAAACAGGCACTTTTCCAAAACTGCGAATTTATAAAATTGAAATCTCCAACTTCCTGAGCAAGGCACTGCTGGGAGTTGAACCCAGGATCTCCTGTTTACTAAACAGGCGCTTTAACCAACTAAGCCACAGCGCCGCTGTAAATGCCATGTTCACACTATTGCAAGCTCTGTTGTTTTCCAAAACTCCGAAACCATAAAATTGAAATCTCTAACTTCCTGACCAAGGCACTGCTGGGAGTTGAACCCAGGATCTCCTGTTTACTAAACAGGCACTTTTCCAAAACTGCGAATTTATAAAATTGAAATCTGCAACTTCCTGAGCAAGGCACTGCTGGGAGTTGAACCCAGGATCTCCTGTTTACTATACAGGCGCTTTAACCAACTAAGCCATAGCGCCGCTGTAAATGCCCATGTTCACACTATTGCAAGCTCTGTTGTTTTCCAAAACTCCGAAACCATAAAATTGAAATCTCTAACTTCCTGACCAAGGCACTGCTGGGAGTTGAACCCAGGATCTCCTGTTTACTAAACAGGCACTTTTCCAAAACTGCGAATTTATAAAATTGAAATCTCCAACTTCCTGAGCAAGGCACTGCTGGGAGTTGAACCCAGGATCTCCTGTTTGCTAAACAGGCCCTTTAACCAACTAAGCCACAGCGCCGCTGTAAATGCCATGTTCACACTATTGCAAGCTCTGTTGTTTTCCAAAACTCTGAAACCATAAAATTGAAATCTCTAACTTCCTGACCAAGGCACTGCTGGGAGTTGAACCCAGGATCTCCTGTTTACTAAACAGGCACTTTTCCAAAACTGCGAATCCATAAAATTGAAATCTCCAACTTCCTGAGCAAGGCACTGCTGGGAGTTGAACCCAGGATCTCCTGTTTACGAAACAGGCACTTTGACCAACTAAGACACAGCGCCTCTGTAAATCCAAGGTTCAAACTATTGTAAGCTCTGTTGTTTTCCAAACCTACGAAACCATAAAGTTTAAGTCTGCAACTTCCTGAGCAATGCACTTTGACCAACTAAGCCACAGTGCCTCTGGAAATGCCTATTTCACACTATTGTAAGCTCTGTTCTTTTACAAACCTACGAAACAATAAAGTTTAAGTCTCTAACTTCCTGAGCAAGGCACTGCTGGGAGTTGAACCCAGGATCTCCTGTTTACTAAACAGGCACTTTTCCAAAACTGCGAATCCATAAAATTGAAATCTCCAACTTCCTGAGCAAGGCACTGCTGGAGTTGAACCCAGGATCTCCTGTTTACGAAACAGGCACTTTGACCAACTAAGCCACAGTGCCTCTTTAAATGCCCATGTTCACACTATTGCAAGCTCTGTTGTTTTCCAAAACTCCGAAACCATAAAATTGAAATCTCTAACTTCCTGACCAAGGCACTGCTGGGAGTTGAACCCAGGATCTCCTGTTTACTAAACAGGCACTTTTCCAAAACTGCGAATTTATAAAATTGAAATCTCGAACTTCCTGAGCAAGGCACTGCTGGGAGTTGAACCCAGGATCTCCTGTTTACGAAACAGGCACTTTTCCAAAACTGCGAATCCATAAAATTGAAATCTCCAACTTCCTGAGCAAGGCACTGCTGGGAGTTGAACCCAGGATCTCCTGTTTACGAAACAGGCACTTTGACCAACTAAGACACAGCGCCTCTGTAAATCCAAGGTTCAAACTATTGTAAGCTCTGTTGTTTTCCAAACCTACGAAACCATAAAGTTTAAGTCTGCAACTTCCTGAGCAATGCACTTTGACCAACTAAGCCACAGTGCCTCTGGAAATGCCTATTTCACACTATTGTAAGCTCTGTTCTTTTACAAACCTACGAAACAATAAAGTTTAAGTCTCTAACTTCCTGAGCAAGGCACTGCTGGGAGTTGAACCCAGGATCTCCTGTTTACTAAACAGGCACTTTTCCAAAACTGCGAATCCATAAAATTGAAATCTCCAACTTCCTGAGCAAGGCACTGCTGGAGTTGAACCCAGGATCTCCTGTTTACGAAACAGGCACTTTGACCAACTAAGCCACAGTGCCTCTTTAAATGCCCATTTCACACTATTGTGAGCTCTGTTTTTTTTCCAAAACTCCGAATACATAAAATTGAAATCTCCAACTTCCTGAGCAAGGCACTGCTGGGAGTTGAACCCAGGATCTCGTGTTTACTAAACAGGCACTTTAACCAACTAAGCCACAGCTCCGCTGTAAATGCCATGTTCACACTATTGCAAGCTCTGTTGTTTTCCAAAACTACGAAACCATAAAATTCAAGTCCATAATTACATGAAAGAGGCACTGCTGGGAGTTGAACACGGGATCTCCTGTTTACTAAACAGGCACTTTTCCAAAACTGCGAATCCATAAAATTGAAATCTCCAACTTCCTGAGCAAGGCACTGCTGGGAGTTGAACCCAGGATCTCCTGTTTACGAAACAGGCACTTTTCCAAAACTGCGAATTTATAAAATTGAAATCTCCAACTTCCTGAGCAAGGCACTGCTGGGAGTTGAACCCAGGATCTCCTGTTTACTAAACAGGCGCTTTAACCAACTAAGCCACAGCGCCGCTGTAAATGCCATGTTCACACTATTGCAAGCTCTGTTGTTTTCCAAAACTCCGAAACCATAAAATTGAAATCTCTAACTTCCTGACCAAGGCACTGCTGGGAGTTGAACCCAGGATCTCCTGTTTACTAAACAGGCACTTTTCCAAAACTGCGAATTTATAAAATTGAAATCTGCAACTTCCTGAGCAAGGCACTGCTGGGAGTTGAACCCAGGATCTCCTGTTTACTATACAGGCACTTTAACCAACTAAGCCATAGCGCCGCTGTAAATGCCCATGTTCACACTATTGCAAGCTCTGTTGTTTTCCAAAACTCCGAAACCATAAAATTGAAATCTCTAACTTCCTGACCAAGGCACTGCTGGGAGTTGAACCCAGGATCTCCTGTTTACTAAACAGGCACTTTTCCAAAACTGCGAATTTATAAAATTGAAATCTCCAACTTCCTGAGCAAGGCACTGCTGGGAGTTGAACCCAGGATCTCCTGTTTGCTAAACAGGCCCTTTAACCAACTAAGCCACAGCGCCGCTGTAAATGCCATGTTCACACTATTGCAAGCTCTGTTGTTTTCCAAAACTCTGAAACCATAAAATTGAAATCTCTAACTTCCTGACCAAGGCACTGCTGGGAGTTGAACCCAGGATCTCCTGTTTACTAAACAGGCACTTTTCCAAAACTGCGAATCCATAAAATTGAAATCTCCAACTTCCTGAGCAAGGCACTGCTGGGAGTTGAACCCAGGATCTCCTGTTTACGAAACAGGCACTTTGACCAACTAAGACACAGCGCCTCTGTAAATCCAAGGTTCAAACTATTGTAAGCTCTGTTGTTTTCCAAACCTACGAAACCATAAAGTTTAAGTCTGCAACTTCCTGAGCAATGCACTTTGACCAACTAAGCCACAGTGCCTCTGGAAATGCCTATTTCACACTATTGTAAGCTCTGTTCTTTTACAAACCTACGAAACAATAAAGTTTAAGTCTCTAACTTCCTGAGCAAGGCACTGCTGGGAGTTGAACCCAGGATCTCCTGTTTACTAAACAGGCACTTTTCCAAAACTGCGAATCCATAAAATTGAAATCTCCAACTTCCTGAGCAAGGCACTGCTGGAGTTGAACCCAGGATCTCCTGTTTACGAAACAGGCACTTTGACCAACTAAGCCACAGTGCCTCTTTAAATGCCCATGTTCACACTATTGCAAGCTCTGTTGTTTTCCAAAACTCCGAAACCATAAAATTGAAATCTCTAACTTCCTGACCAAGGCACTGCTGGGAGTTGAACCCAGGATCTCCTGTTTACTAAACAGGCACTTTTCCAAAACTGCGAATTTATAAAATTGAAATCTCGAACTTCCTGAGCAAGGCACTGCTGGGAGTTGAACCCAGGATCTCCTGTTTACTAAACAGGCCCTTTAACCAACTAAGCCACAGCGCCGCTGTAAATGCCATGTTCACACTATTGCAAGCTCTGTTGTTTTCCAAAACTCTGAAACCATAAAATTGAAATGTCTAACTTCCTGACCAAGGCACTGCTGGGAGTTGAACCCAGGATCTCCTGTTTACTAAACAGGCACTTTTCCAAAACTGCGAATCCATAAAATTGAAATCTCCAACTTCGTGAGCAAGGCACTGCTGGGAGTTGAACCCAGGATCTCCTGTTTACGAAACAGGCACTTTTCCAAAACTGCGAATCCATAAAATTGAAATCTCCAACTTCCTGAGCAAGGCACTGCTGGGAGTTGAACCCAGGATCTCCTGTTTACGAAACAGGCACTTTGACCAACTAAGACACAGCGCCTCTGTAAATCCAAGGTTCAAACTATTGTAAGCTCTGTTGTTTTCCAAACCTACGAAACCATAAAGTTTAAGTCTGCAACTTCCTGAGCAATGCACTTTGACCAACTAAGCCACAGTGCCTCTGGAAATGCCTATTTCACACTATTGTAAGCTCTGTTCTTTTACAAACCTACGAAACAATAAAGTTTAAGTCTCTAACTTCCTGAGCAAGGCACTGCTGGGAGTTGAACCCAGGATCTCCTGTTTACTAAACAGGCACTTTTCCAAAACTGCGAATCCATAAAATTGAAATCTCCAACTTCCTGAGCAAGGCACTGCTGGGAGTTGAACCCAGGATCTCCTGTTTACTAAACAGGCGCTTTAACCAACTAAGCCACAGCGCCGCTGTAAATGCCATGTTCACACTATTGCAAGCTCTGTTGTTTTCCAAAACTCTGAAACCATAAAATTGAAATCTCTAACTTCCTGACCAAGGCACTGCTGGGAGTTGAACCCAGGATCTCCTGTTTACTAAACAGGCACTTTTCCAAAACTGCGAATCCATAAAATTGAAATCTCCAACTTCGTGAGCAAGGCACTGCTGGGAGTTGAACCCAGGATCTCCTGTTTACTAAACAGGCACTTTTCCAAAACTGCGAATCCATAAAATTGAAATCTCCAACTTCCTGAGCAAGGCACTGCTGGGAGTTGAACCCAGGATCTCCTGTTTACGAAACAGGCACTTTGACCAACTAAGACACAGCGCCTCTGTAAATCCAAGGTTCAAACTATTGTAAGCTCTGTTGTTTTCCAAACCTACGAAACCATAAAGTTTAAGTCTGCAACTTCCTGAGCAATGCACTTTGACCAACTAAGCCACAGTGCCTCTGGAAATGCCTATTTCACACTATTGTAAGCTCTGTTCTTTTACAAACCTACGAAACAATAAAGTTTAAGTCTCTAACTTCCTGAGCAAGGCACTGCTGGGAGTTGAACCCAGGATCTCCTGTTTACTAAACAGGCACTTTTCCAAAACTGCGAATCCATAAAATTGAAATCTCCAACTTCCTGAGCAAGGCACTGCTGGAGTTGAACCCAGGATCTCCTGTTTACGAAACAGGCACTTTGACCAACTAAGCCACAGTGCCTCTTTAAATGCCCATTTCACACTATTGTGAGCTCTGTTTTTTTTCCAAAACTCCGAATACATAAAATTGAAATCTCCAACTTCCTGAGCAAGGCACTGCTGGGAGTTGAACCCAGGATCTCGTGTTTACTAAACAGGCACTTTAACCAACTAAGCCACAGCTCCGCTGTAAATGCCATGTTCACACTATTGCAAGCTCTGTTGTTTTCCAAAACTACGAAACCATAAAATTCAAGTCCATAATTACATGAAAGAGGCACTGCTGGGAGTTGAACACGGGATCTCCTGTTTACTAAACAGGCACTTTTCCAAAACTGCGAATCCATAAAATTGAAATCTCCAACTTCCTGAGCAAGGCACTGCTGGGAGTTGAACCCAGGATCTCCTGTTTACTAAACAGGCACTTTTCCAAAACTGCGAATTTATAAAATTGAAATCTCCAACTTCCTGAGCAAGGCACTGCTGGGAGTTGAACCCAGGATCTCCTGTTTACTAAACAGGCGCTTTAACCAACTAAGCCACAGCGCCGCTGTAAATGCCATGTTCACACTATTGCAAGCTCTGTTGTTTTCCAAAACTCCGAAACCATAAAATTGAAATCTCTAACTTCCTGACCAAGGCACTGCTGGGAGTTGAACCCAGGATCTCCTGTTTACTAAACAGGCACTTTTCCAAAACTGCGAATTTATAAAATTGAAATCTGCAACTTCCTGAGCAAGGCACTGCTGGGAGTTGAACCCAGGATCTCCTGTTTACTATACAGGCGCTTTAACCAACTAAGCCATAGCGCCGCTGTAAATGCCCATGTTCACACTATTGCAAGCTCTGTTGTTTTCCAAAACTCCGAAACCATAAAATTGAAATCTCTAACTTCCTGACCAAGGCACTGCTGGGAGTTGAACCCAGGATCTCCTGTTTACTAAACAGGCACTTTTCCAAAACTGCGAATTTATAAAATTGAAATCTCCAACTTCCTGAGCAAGGCACTGCTGGGAGTTGAACCCAGGATCTCCTGTTTGCTAAACAGGCCCTTTAACCAACTAAGCCACAGCGCCGCTGTAAATGCCATGTTCACACTATTGCAAGCTCTGTTGTTTTCCAAAACTCTGAAACCATAAAATTGAAATCTCTAACTTCCTGACCAAGGCACTGCTGGGAGTTGAACCCAGGATCTCCTGTTTACTAAACAGGCACTTTTCCAAAACTGCGAATCCATAAAATTGAAATCTCCAACTTCCTGAGCAAGGCACTGCTGGGAGTTGAACCCAGGATCTCCTGTTTACGAAACAGGCACTTTGACCAACTAAGACACAGCGCCTCTGTAAATCCAAGGTTCAAACTATTGTAAGCTCTGTTGTTTTCCAAACCTACGAAACCATAAAGTTTAAGTCTGCAACTTCCTGAGCAATGCACTTTGACCAACTAAGCCACAGTGCCTCTGGAAATGCCTATTTCACACTATTGTAAGCTCTGTTCTTTTACAAACCTACGAAACAATAAAGTTTAAGTCTCTAACTTCCTGAGCAAGGCACTGCTGGGAGTTGAACCCAGGATCTCCTGTTTACTAAACAGGCACTTTTCCAAAACTGCGAATCCATAAAATTGAAATCTCCAACTTCCTGAGCAAGGCACTGCTGGAGTTGAACCCAGGATCTCCTGTTTACGAAACAGGCACTTTGACCAACTAAGCCACAGTGCCTCTTTAAATGCCCATGTTCACACTATTGCAAGCTCTGTTGTTTTCCAAAACTCCGAAACCATAAAATTGAAATCTCTAACTTCCTGACCAAGGCACTGCTGGGAGTTGAACCCAGGATCTCCTGTTTACTAAACAGGCACTTTTCCAAAACTGCGAATTTATAAAATTGAAATCTCCAACTTCCTGAGCAAGGCACTGCTGGGAGTTGAACCCAGGATCTCCTGTTTACTAAACAGGCCCTTTAACCAACTAAGCCACAGCGCCGCTGTAAATGCCATGTTCACACTATTGCAAGCTCTGTTGTTTTCCAAAACTCTGAAACCATAAAATTGAAATCTCTAACTTCCTGACCAAGGCACTGCTGGGAGTTGAACCCAGGATCTCCTGTTTACTAAACAGGCACTTTTCCAAAACTGCGAATCCATAAAATTGAAATCTCCAACTTCGTGAGCAAGGCACTGCTGGGAGTTGAACCCAGGATCTCCTGTTTACGAAACAGGCACTTTTCCAAAACTGCGAATCCATAAAATTGAAATCTCCAACTTCCTGAGCAAGGCACTGCTGGGAGTTGAACCCAGGATCTCCTGTTTACGAAACAGGCACTTTGACCAACTAAGACACAGCGCCTCTGTAAATCCAAGGTTCAAACTATTGTAAGCTCTGTTGTTTTCCAAACCTACGAAACCATAAAGTTTAAGTCTGCAACTTCCTGAGCAATGCACTTTGACCAACTAAGCCACAGTGCCTCTGGAAATGCCTATTTCACACTATTGTAAGCTCTGTTCTTTTACAAACCTACGAAACAATAAAGTTTAAGTCTCTAACTTCCTGAGCAAGGCACTGCTGGGAGTTGAACCCAGGATCTCCTGTTTACTAAACAGGCACTTTTCCAAAACTGCGAATCCATAAAATTGAAATCTCCAACTTCCTGAGCAAGGCACTGCTGGGAGTTGAACCCAGGATCTCCTGTTTACGAAACAGGCACTTTTCCAAAACTGCGAATTTAAAAAATTGAAATCTCCAACTTCCTGAGCAAGGCACTGCTGGGAGTTGAACCCAGGATCTCCTGTTTACTAAACAGGCGCTTTAACCAACTAAGCCACAGCACCGCTGTAAATGCCATGTTCACACTATTGCAAGCTCTGTTGTTTTCCAAAACTCCGAAACCATGAAATTGAAATCTCTAACTTCCTGACCAAGGCACTGCTGGGAGTTGAACCCAGGATCTCCTGTTTACTAAACAGGCACTTTTCCAAAACTGCGAATTTATAAAATTGAAATCTCCAACTTCCTGAGCAAGGCACTGCTGGGAGTTGAACCCAGGATCTCCTGTTTACGAAACAGGCACTTTTCCAAAACTGCGAATTTATAAAATTGAAATCTCCAACTTCCTGTGCAAGGCACTGCTGGGAGTTGAACCCAGGATCTCCTGTTTACTAAACAGGCGCTTTAACCAACTAAGCCACAGCACCGCTGTAAATGCCATGTTCACACTATTGCAAGCTCTGTTGTTTTCCAAAACTCCGAAACCATAAAATTGAAATCTCTAACTTCCTGACCAAGGCACTGCTGGGAGTTGAACCCAGGATCTCCTGTTTACTAAACAGGCACTTTTCCAAAACTGCGAATTTATAAAATTGAAATCTCCAACTTCCTGAGCAAGGCACTGCTGGGAGTTGAACCCAGGATCTCCTGTTTACGAAACAGGCACTTTTCCAAAACTGCGAATTTATAAAATTGAAATCTCCAACTTCCTGTGCAAGGCACTGCTGGGAGTTGAACCCAGGATCTCCTGTTTACTAAACAGGCGCTTTAACCAACTAAGCCACAGCGCCGCTGTAAATGCCATGTTCACACTATTGCAAGCTCTGTTGTTTTCCAAAACTCCAAAACCATAAAATTGAAATCTCTAACTTCCTGACCAAGGCACTGCTGGGAGTTGAACCCAGGATCTCCTGTTTACTAAACAGGCACTTTTCCAAAACTGCGAATTTATAAAATTGAAATCTCCAACTTCCTGAGCAAGGCACTGCTGGGAGTTGAACCCAGGATCTCCTGTTTACTAAACAGGCGCTTTAACCAACTAAGCCATAGCGCCGCTGTAAATGCCCATGTTCACACTATTGCAAGCTCTGTTGTTTTCCAAAACTCCGAAACCATAAAATTGAAATCTCTAACTTCCTGACCAAGGCACTGCTGGGAGTTGAACCCAGGATCTCCTGTTTACTAAACAGGCACTTTTCCAAAACTGCGAATTTATAAAATTGAAATCTCCAACTTCCTGAGCAAGGCACTGCTGGGAGTTGAACCCAGGATCTCCTGTTTACTAAACAGGCGCTTTAACCAACTAAGCCACAGCGCCGCTGTAAATGTCATGTTCACACTATTGCAAGCTCTGTTGTTTTCCAAAACTCTGAAACCATAAAATTGAAATCTCTAACTTCCTGACCAAGGCACTGCTGGGAGTTGAACCCAGGATCTCCTGTTTACTAAACAGGCACTTTTCCAAAACTGCGAATCCATAAAATTGAAATCTCCAACTTCGTGAGCAAGGCACTGCTGGGAGTTGAACCCAGGATCTCCTGTTTACGAAACAGGCACTTTTCCAAAACTGCGAATCCATAAAATTGAAATCTCCAACTTCCTGAGCAAGGCACTGCTGGGAGTTGAACCCAGGATCTCCTGTTTACGAAACAGGCACTTTGACCAACTAAGACACAGCGCCTCTGTAAATCCAAGGTTCAAACTATTGTAAGCTCTGTTGTTTTCCAAACCTACGAAACCATAAAGTTTAAGTCTGCAACTTCCTGAGCAATGCACTTTGACCAACTAAGCCACAGTGCCTCTGGAAATGCCTATTTCACACTATTGTAAGCTCTGTTCTTTTACAAACCTACGAAACAATAAAGTTTAAGTCTCTAACTTCCTGAGCAAGGCACTGCTGGGAGTTGAACCCAGGATCTCCTGTTTACTAAACAGGCACTTTTCCAAAACTGCGAATCCATAAAATTGAAATCTCCAACTTCCTGAGCAAGGCACTGCTGGAATTGAACCCAGGATCTCCTGTTTACAAAACAGGCACTTTGACCAACTAAGCCACAGTGCCTCTTTAAATGCCCATTTCACACTATTGTGAGCTCTGTTTTTTTTCCAAAACTCCGAATACATAAAATTGAAATCTCCAACTTCCTGAGCAAGGCACTGCTGGGAGTTGAACCCAGGATCTCGTGTTTACTAAACAGGCGCTTTAACCAACTAAGCCACAGCTCAGCTGTAAATGCCATGTTCACACTATTGCAAGCTCTGTTGTTTTCCAAAACTACGAAACCATAAAATTCAAGTCCATAATTACATGAAAGAGGCACTGCTGGGAGTTGAACACGGGATCTCCTGTTTTCGAAACAGGCACTTTGACCAACTAAGCCACAGTGCCTCTGTAAATGCCCATTTCACACTATTGCAAGCTCTGTTGTTTTCCAAAACTCCGAAACCATAAAATTGAAATCTCTAACTTCCTGACCAAGGCACTGCTGGGAGTTGAACCCAGGATCTCCTGTTTACTAAACAGGCACTTTTCCAAAACTGCGAATTTATAAAATTGAAATCTCCAACTTCCTGAGCAAGGCACTGCTGGGAGTTGAACCCAGGATCTCCTGTTTACTAAACAGGCGCTTTAACCAACTAAGCCACAGCGCCGCTGTAAATGCCATGTTCACACTATTGCAAGCTCTGTTGTTTTCCAAAACTCTGAAACCATAAAATTGAAATCTCTAACTTCCTGACCAAGGCACTGCTGGGAGTTGAACCCAGGATCTCCTGTTTACTAAACAGGCACTTTTCCAAAACTGCGAATCCATAAAATTGAAATCTCCAACTTCGTGAGCAAGGCACTGCTGGGAGTTGAACCCAGGATCTCCTGTTTACGAAACAGGCACTTTTCCAAAACTGCGAATCCATAAAATTGAAATCTCCAACTTCCTGAGCAAGGCACTGCTGGGAGTTGAACCCAGGATCTCCTGTTTACGAAACAGGCACTTTGACCAACTAAGACACAGCGCCTCTGTAAATCCAAGGTTCAAACTATTGTAAGCTCTGTTGTTTTCCAAACCTACGAAACCATAAAGTTTAAGTCTGCAACTTCCTGAGCAATGCACTTTGACCAACTAAGCCACAGTGCCTCTGGAAATGCCTATTTCACACTATTGTAAGCTCTGTTCTTTTACAAACCTACGAAACAATAAAGTTTAAGTCTCTAACTTCCTGAGCAAGGCACTGCTGGGAGTTGAACCCAGGATCTCCTGTTTACTAAACAGGCACTTTTCCAAAACTGCGAATCCATAAAATTGAAATCTCCAACTTCCTGAGCAAGGCACTGCTGGAGTTGAACCCAGGATCTCCTGTTTACGAAACAGGCACTTTGACCAACTAAGCCACAGTGCCTCTTTAAATGCCCATATCACACTATTGTGAGCTCTGTTTTTTTTCCAAAACTCCGAATACATAAAATTGAAATCTCCAACTTCCTGAGCAAGGCACTGCTGGGAGTTGAACCCAGGATCTCGTGTTTACTAAACAGGCGCTTTAACCAACTAAGCCACAGCTCAGCTGTAAATGCCATGTTCACACTATTGCAAGCTCTGTTGTTTTCCAAAACTACGAAACCATAAAATTCAAGTCCATAATTACATGAAAGAGGCACTGCTGGGAGTTGAACACGGGATCTCCTGTTTTCGATACAGGCACTTTGACCAACTAAGCCACAGTGGCTCTGTAAATGCCCATTTCACACTATTGCAAGCTCTGTTGTTTTCCAAAACTCCGAAACCATAAAATTGAAATCTCTAACTTCCTGAGCAAGGCACTGCTGGGAGTTGAACCCAGGATCTCCTGTTTACTAAACAGGCACTTTTCCAAAACTGCGAATCCATAAAATTGAAATCTCCAACTTCCTGAGCAAGGCACTGCTGGGAGTTGAACCCAGGATCTCCTGTTTACGAAACAGGCACTTTTCCAAAACTGCGAATTTAAAAAATTGAAATCTCCAACTTCCTGAGCAAGGCACTGCTGGGAGTTGAACCCAGGATCTCCTGTTTACTAAACAGGCGCTTTAACCAACTAAGCCACAGCACCGCTGTAAATGCCATGTTCACACTATTGCAAGCTCTGTTGTTTTCCAAAACTCCGAAACCATAAAATTGAAATCTCTAACTTCCTGACCAAGGCACTGCTGGGAGTTGAACCCAGGATCTCCTGTTTACTAAACAGGCACTTTTCCAAAACTGCGAATTTATAAAATTGAAATCTCCAACTTCCTGAGCAAGGCACTGCTGGGAGTTGAACCCAGGATCTCCTGTTTACGAAACAGGCACTTTTCCAAAACTGCGAATTTATAAAATTGAAATCTCCAACTTCCTGTGCAAGGCACTGCTGGGAGTTGAACCCAGGATCTCCTGTTTACTAAACAGGCGCTTTAACCAACTAAGCCACAGCACCGCTGTAAATGCCATGTTCACACTATTGCAAGCTCTGTTGTTTTCCAAAACTCCGAAACCATAAAATTGAAATCTCTAACTTCCTGACCAAGGCACTGCTGGGAGTTGAACCCAGGATCTCCTGTTTACTAAACAGGCACTTTTCCAAAACTGCGAATTTATAAAATTGAAATCTCCAACTTCCTGAGCAAGGCACTGCTGGGAGTTGAACCCAGGATCTCCTGTTTACGAAACAGGCACTTTTCCAAAACTGCGAATTTATAAAATTGAAATCTCCAACTTCCTGTGCAAGGCACTGCTGGGAGTTGAACCCAGGATCTCCTGTTTACTAAACAGGCGCTTTAACCAACTAAGCCACAGCGCCGCTGTAAATGCCATGTTCACACTATTGCAAGCTCTGTTGTTTTCCAAAACTCCAAAACCATAAAATTGAAATCTCTAACTTCCTGACCAAGGCACTGCTGGGAGTTGAACCCAGGATCTCCTGTTTACTAAACAGGCACTTTTCCAAAACTGCGAATTTATAAAATTGAAATCTCCAACTTCCTGAGCAAGGCACTGCTGGGAGTTGAACCCAGGATCTCCTGTTTACTAAACAGGCACTTTTCCAAAACTGCGAATTTATAAAATTGAAATCTCCAACTTCCTGAGCAAGGCACTGCTGGGAGTTGAACCCAGGATCTCCTGTTTACTAAACAGGCACTTTTCCAAAACTGCGAATCCATAAAATTGAAATCTCCAACTTCCTGAGCAAGGCACTGCTGGAGTTGAACCCAGGATCTCCTGTTTACGAAACAGGCACTTTGACCAACTAAGCCACAGTGCCTCTTTAAATGCCCATATCACACTATTGTGAGCTCTGTTTTTTTTCCAAAACTCCGAATACATAAAATTGAAATCTCCAACTTCCTGAGCAAGGCACTGCTGGGAGTTGAACCCAGGATCTCGTGTTTACTAAACAGGCGCTTTAACCAACTAAGCCACAGCTCAGCTGTAAATGCCATGTTCACACTATTGCAAGCTCTGTTGTTTTCCAAAACTACGAAACCATAAAATTCAAGTCCATAATTACATGAAAGAGGCACTGCTGGGAGTTGAACACGGGATCTCCTGTTTTCGATACAGGCACTTTGACCAACTAAGCCACAGTGGCTCTGTAAATGCCCATTTCACACTATTGCAAGCTCTGTTGTTTTCCAAAACTCCGAAACCATAAAATTGAAATCTCTAACTTCCTGAGCAAGGCACTGCTGGGAGTTGAACCCAGGATCTCCTGTTTACTAAACAGGCACTTTTCCAAAACTGCGAATCCATAAAATTGAAATCTCCAACTTCCTGAGCAAGGCACTGCTGGGAGTTGAACCCAGGATCTCCTGTTTACGAAACAGGCACTTTTCCAAAACTGCGAATTTAAAAAATTGAAATCTCCAACTTCCTGAGCAAGGCACTGCTGGGAGTTGAACCCAGGATCTCCTGTTTACTAAACAGGCGCTTTAACCAACTAAGCCACAGCACCGCTGTAAATGCCATGTTCACACTATTGCAAGCTCTGTTGTTTTCCAAAACTCCGAAACCATAAAATTGAAATCTCTAACTTCCTGACCAAGGCACTGCTGGGAGTTGAACCCAGGATCTCCTGTTTACTAAACAGGCACTTTTCCAAAACTGCGAATTTATAAAATTGAAATCTCCAACTTCCTGAGCAAGGCACTGCTGGGAGTTGAACCCAGGATCTCCTGTTTACGAAACAGGCACTTTTCCAAAACTGCGAATTTATAAAATTGAAATCTCCAACTTCCTGTGCAAGGCACTGCTGGGAGTTGAACCCAGGATCTCCTGTTTACTAAACAGGCGCTTTAACCAACTAAGCCACAGCACCGCTGTAAATGCCATGTTCACACTATTGCAAGCTCTGTTGTTTTCCAAAACTCCGAAACCATAAAATTGAAATCTCTAACTTCCTGACCAAGGCACTGCTGGGAGTTGAACCCAGGATCTCCTGTTTACTAAACAGGCACTTTTCCAAAACTGCGAATTTATAAAATTGAAATCTCCAACTTCCTGAGCAAGGCACTGCTGGGAGTTGAACCCAGGATCTCCTGTTTACGAAACAGGCACTTTTCCAAAACTGCGAATTTATAAAATTGAAATCTCCAACTTCCTGTGCAAGGCACTGCTGGGAGTTGAACCCAGGATCTCCTGTTTACTAAACAGGCGCTTTAACCAACTAAGCCACAGCGCCGCTGTAAATGCCATGTTCACACTATTGCAAGCTCTGTTGTTTTCCAAAACTCCAAAACCATAAAATTGAAATCTCTAACTTCCTGACCAAGGCACTGCTGGGAGTTGAACCCAGGATCTCCTGTTTACTAAACAGGCACTTTTCCAAAACTGCGAATTTATAAAATTGAAATCTCCAACTTCCTGAGCAAGGCACTGCTGGGAGTTGAACCCAGGATCTCCTGTTTACTAAACAGGCACTTTTCCAAAACTGCGAATTTATAAAATTGAAATCTCCAACTTCCTGAGCAAGGCACTGCTGGGAGTTGAACCCAGGATCTCCTGTTTACTAAACAGGCACTTTTCCAAAACTGCGAATTTATAAAATTGAAATCTCCAACTTCCTGAGCAAGGCACTGCTGGAGTTGAACCCAGGATCTCCTGTTTACGAAACAGGCACTTTGACCAACTAAGCCACAGTGCCTCTTTAAATGCCCATATCACACTATTGTGAGCTCTGTTTTTTTTTCCAAAACTCCGAATACATAAAATTGAAATCTCCAACTTCCTGAGCAAGGCACTGCTGGGAGTTGAACCCAGGATCTCGTGTTTACTAAACAGGCGCTTTAACCAACTAAGCCACAGCTCAGCTGTAAATGCCATGTTCACACTATTGCAAGCTCTGTTGTTTTCCAAAACTACGAAACCATAAAATTCAAGTCCATAATTACATGAAAGAGGCACTGCTGGGAGTTGAACACGGGATCTCCTGTTTTCGATACAGGCACTTTGACCAACTAAGCCACAGTGGCTCTGTAAATGCCCATTTCACACTATTGCAAGCTCTGTTGTTTTCCAAAACTCCGAAACCATAAAATTGAAATCTCTAACTTCCTGAGCAAGGCACTGCTGGGAGTTGAACCCAGGATCTCCTGTTTACTAAACAGGCACTTTTCCAAAACTGCGAATCCATAAAATTGAAATCTCCAACTTCCTGAGCAAGGCACTGCTGGGAGTTGAACCCAGGATCTCCTGTTTACGAAACAGGCACTTTTCCAAAACTGCGAATTTAAAAAATTGAAATCTCCAACTTCCTGAGCAAGGCACTGCTGGGAGTTGAACCCAGGATCTCCTGTTTACTAAACAGGCGCTTTAACCAACTAAGCCACAGCACCGCTGTAAATGCCATGTTCACACTATTGCAAGCTCTGTTGTTTTCCAAAACTCCGAAACCATAAAATTGAAATCTCTAACTTCCTGACCAAGGCACTGCTGGGAGTTGAACCCAGGATCTCCTGTTTACTAAACAGGCACTTTTCCAAAACTGCGAATTTATAAAATTGAAATCTCCAACTTCCTGAGCAAGGCACTGCTGGGAGTTGAACCCAGGATCTCCTGTTTACGAAACAGGCACTTTTCCAAAACTGCGAATTTATAAAATTGAAATCTCCAACTTCCTGTGCAAGGCACTGCTGGGAGTTGAACCCAGGATCTCCTGTTTACTAAACAGGCGCTTTAACCAACTAAGCCACAGCACCGCTGTAAATGCCATGTTCACACTATTGCAAGCTCTGTTGTTTTCCAAAACTCCGAAACCATAAAATTGAAATCTCTAACTTCCTGACCAAGGCACTGCTGGGAGTTGAACCCAGGATCTCCTGTTTACTAAACAGGCACTTTTCCAAAACTGCGAATTTATAAAATTGAAATCTCCAACTTCCTGAGCAAGGCACTGCTGGGAGTTGAACCCAGGATCTCCTGTTTACGAAACAGGCACTTTTCCAAAACTGCGAATTTATAAAATTGAAATCTCCAACTTCCTGTGCAAGGCACTGCTGGGAGTTGAACCCAGGATCTCCTGTTTACTAAACAGGCGCTTTAACCAACTAAGCCACAGCGCCGCTGTAAATGCCATGTTCACACTATTGCAAGCTCTGTTGTTTTCCAAAACTCCAAAACCATAAAATTGAAATCTCTAACTTCCTGACCAAGGCACTGCTGGGAGTTGAACCCAGGATCTCCTGTTTACTAAACAGGCACTTTTCCAAAACTGCGAATCCATAAAATTGAAATCTCCAACTTCCTGAGCAAGGCACTGCTGGGAGTTGAACCCAGGATCTCCTGTTTACTAAACAGGCACTTTTCCAAAACTGCGAATTTATAAAATTGAAATCTCCAACTTCCTGAGCAAGGCACTGCTGGGAGTTGAACCCAGGATCTCCTGTTTACTAAACAGGCACTTTTCCAAAACTGCGAATCCATAAAATTGAAATCTCCAACTTCCTGAGCAAGGCACTGCTGGAGTTGAACCCAGGATCTCCTGTTTACGAAACAGGCACTTTGACCAACTAAGCCACAGTGCCTCTTTAAATGCCCATATCACACTATTGTGAGCTCTGTTTTTTTTTCCAAAACTCCGAATACATAAAATTGAAATCTCCAACTTCCTGAGCAAGGCACTGCTGGGAGTTGAACCCAGGATCTCCTGTTTACTAAACAGGCGCTTTAACCAACTAAGCCACAGCTCAGCTGTAAATGCCATGTTCACACTATTGCAAGCTCTGTTGTTTTCCAAAACTACGAAACCATAAAATTCAAGTCCATAATTACATGAAAGAGGCACTGCTGGGAGTTGAACACGGGATCTCCTGTTTTCGATACAGGCACTTTGACCAACTAAGCCACAGTGGCTCTGTAAATGCCCATTTCACACTATTGCAAGCTCTGTTGTTTTCCAAAACTCCGAAACCATAAAATTGAAATCTCTAACTTCCTGAGCAAGGCACTGCTGGGAGTTGAACCCAGGATCTCCTGTTTACTAAACAGGCACTTTTCCAAAACTGCGAATCCATAAAATTGAAATCTCCAACTTCCTGAGCAAGGCACTGCTGGGAGTTGAACCCAGGATCTCCTGTTTACGAAACAGGCACTTTTCCAAAACTGCGAATTTAAAAAATTGAAATCTCCAACTTCCTGAGCAAGGCACTGCTGGGAGTTGAACCCAGGATCTCCTGTTTACTAAACAGGCGCTTTAACCAACTAAGCCACAGCACCGCTGTAAATGCCATGTTCACACTATTGCAAGCTCTGTTGTTTTCCAAAACTCCGAAACCATAAAATTGAAATCTCTAACTTCCTGACCAAGGCACTGCTGGGAGTTGAACCCAGGATCTCCTGTTTACTAAACAGGCACTTTTCCAAAACTGCGAATTTATAAAATTGAAATCTCCAACTTCCTGAGCAAGGCACTGCTGGGAGTTGAACCCAGGATCTCCTGTTTACGAAACAGGCACTTTTCCAAAACTGCGAATTTATAAAATTGAAATCTCCAACTTCCTGTGCAAGGCACTGCTGGGAGTTGAACCCAGGATCTCCTGTTTACTAAACAGGCGCTTTAACCAACTAAGCCACAGCACCGCTGTAAATGCCATGTTCACACTATTGCAAGCTCTGTTGTTTTCCAAAACTCCGAAACCATAAAATTGAAATCTCTAACTTCCTGACCAAGGCACTGCTGGGAGTTGAACCCAGGATCTCCTGTTTACTAAACAGGCACTTTTCCAAAACTGCGAATTTATAAAATTGAAATCTCCAACTTCCTGAGCAAGGCACTGCTGGGAGTTGAACCCAGGATCTCCTGTTTACGAAACAGGCACTTTTCCAAAACTGCGAATTTATAAAATTGAAATCTCCAACTTCCTGTGCAAGGCACTGCTGGGAGTTGAACCCAGGATCTCCTGTTTACTAAACAGGCGCTTTAACCAACTAAGCCACAGCGCCGCTGTAAATGCCATGTTCACACTATTGCAAGCTCTGTTGTTTTCCAAAACTCCAAAACCATAAAATTGAAATCTCTAACTTCCTGACCAAGGCACTGCTGGGAGTTGAACCCAGGATCTCCTGTTTACTAAACAGGCACTTTTCCAAAACTGCGAATTTATAAAATTGAAATCTCCAACTTCCTGTGCAAGGCACTGCTGGGAGTTGAACCCAGGATCTCCTGTTTACTAAACAGGCGCTTTAACCAACTAAGCCACAGCACCGCTGTAAATGCCATGTTCACACTATTGCAAGCTCTGTTGTTTTCCAAAACTCCGAAACCATAAAATTGAAATCTCTAACTTCCTGACCAAGGCACTGCTGGGAGTTGAACCCAGGATCTCCTGTTTACTAAACAGGCACTTTTCCAAAACTGCGAATTTATAAAATTGAAATCTCCAACTTCCTGAGCAAGGCACTGCTGGGAGTTGAACCCAGGATCTCCTGTTTACTAAACAGGCGCTTTAACCAACTAAGCCATAGCGCCGCTGTAAATGCCCATGTTCACACTATTGCAAGCTCTGTTGTTTTCCAAAACTCCGAAACCATAAAATTGAAATCTCTAACTTCCTGACCAAGGCACTGCTGGGAGTTGAACCCAGGATCTCCTGTTTACTAAACAGGCACTTTTCCAAAACTGCGAATTTATAAAATTGAAATCTCCAACTTCCTGAGCAAGGCACTGCTGGGAGTTGAACCCAGGATCTCCTGTTTACTAAACAGGCGCTTTTCCAAAACTGCGAATCCATAAAATTGAAATCTCCAACTTCCTGAGCAAGGCACTGCTGGGAGTTGAACCCAGGATCTCCTGTTTACGAAACAGGCACTTTTCCAAAACTGCGAATTTAAAAAATTGAAATCTCCAACTTCCTGAGCAAGGCACTGCTGGGAGTTGAACCCAGGATCTCCTGTTTACTAAACAGGCGCTTTAACCAACTAAGCCACAGCACCGCTGTAAATGCCATGTTCACACTATTGCAAGCTCTGTTGTTTTCCAAAACTCCGAAACCATAAAATTGAAATCTCTAACTTCCTGACCAAGGCACTGCTGGGAGTTGAACCCAGGATCTCCTGTTTACTAAACAGGCACTTTTCCAAAACTGCGAATTTATAAAATTGAAATCTCCAACTTCCTGAGCAAGGCACTGCTGGGAGTTGAACCCAGGATCTCCTGTTTACGAAACAGGCACTTTTCCAAAACTGCGAATTTATAAAATTGAAATCTCCAACTTCCTGTGCAAGGCACTGCTGGGAGTTGAACCCAGGATCTCCTGTTTACTAAACAGGCGCTTTAACCAACTAAGCCACAGCACCGCTGTAAATGCCATGTTCACACTATTGCAAGCTCTGTTGTTTTCCAAAACTCCGAAACCATAAAATTGAAATCTCTAACTTCCTGACCAAGGCACTGCTGGGAGTTGAACCCAGGATCTCCTGTTTACTAAACAGGCACTTTTCCAAAACTGCGAATTTATAAAATTGAAATCTCCAACTTCCTGAGCAAGGCACTGCTGGGAGTTGAACCCAGGATCTCCTGTTTACGAAACAGGCACTTTTCCAAAACTGCGAATTTATAAAATTGAAATCTCCAACTTCCTGTGCAAGGCACTGCTGGGAGTTGAACCCAGGATCTCCTGTTTACTAAACAGGCGCTTTAACCAACTAAGCCACAGCGCCGCTGTAAATGCCATGTTCACACTATTGCAAGCTCTGTTGTTTTCCAAAACTCCAAAACCATAAAATTGAAATCTCTAACTTCCTGACCAAGGCACTGCTGGGAGTTGAACCCAGGATCTCCTGTTTACTAAACAGGCACTTTTCCAAAACTGCGAATTTATAAAATTGAAATCTCCAACTTCCTGTGCAAGGCACTGCTGGGAGTTGAACCCAGGATCTCCTGTTTACTAAACAGGCGCTTTAACCAACTAAGCCACAGCACCGCTGTAAATGCCATGTTCACACTATTGCAAGCTCTGTTGTTTTCCAAAACTCCGAAACCATAAAATTGAAATCTCTAACTTCCTGACCAAGGCACTGCTGGGAGTTGAACCCAGGATCTCCTGTTTACTAAACAGGCACTTTTCCAAAACTGCGAATTTATAAAATTGAAATCTCCAACTTCCTGAGCAAGGCACTGCTGGGAGTTGAACCCAGGATCTCCTGTTTACTAAACAGGCGCTTTAACCAACTAAGCCATAGCGCCGCTGTAAATGCCCATGTTCACACTATTGCAAGCTCTGTTGTTTTCCAAAACTCCGAAACCATAAAATTGAAATCTCTAACTTCCTGACCAAGGCACTGCTGGGAGTTGAACCCAGGATCTCCTGTTTACTAAACAGGCACTTTTCCAAAACTGCGAATTTATAAAATTGAAATCTCCAACTTCCTGAGCAAGGCACTGCTGGGAGTTGAACCCAGGATCTCCTGTTTACTAAACAGGCGCTTTAACCAACTAAGCCACAGCGCCGCTGTAAATGTCATGTTCACACTATTGCAAGCTCTGTTGTTTTCCAAAACTCTGAAACCATAAAATTGAAATCTCTAACTTCCTGACCAAGGCACTGCTGGGAGTTGAACCCAGGATCTCCTGTTTACTAAACAGGCACTTTTCCAAAACTGCGAATCCATAAAATTGAAATCTCCAACTTCGTGAGCAAGGCACTGCTGGGAGTTGAACCCAGGATCTCCTGTTTACGAAACAGGCACTTTTCCAAAACTGCGAATCCATAAAATTGAAATCTCCAACTTCCTGAGCAAGGCACTGCTGGGAGTTGAACCCAGGATCTCCTGTTTACGAAACAGGCACTTTGACCAACTAAGACACAGCGCCTCTGTAAATCCAAGGTTCAAACTATTGTAAGCTCTGTTGTTTTCCAAACCTACGAAACCATAAAGTTTAAGTCTGCAACTTCCTGAGCAATGCACTTTGACCAACTAAGCCACAGTGCCTCTGGAAATGCCTATTTCACACTATTGTAAGCTCTGTTCTTTTACAAACCTACGAAACAATAAAGTTTAAGTCTCTAACTTCCTGAGCAAGGCACTGCTGGGAGTTGAACCCAGGATCTCCTGTTTACTAAACAGGCACTTTTCCAAAACTGCGAATCCATAAAATTGAAATCTCCAACTTCCTGAGCAAGGCACTGCTGGAATTGAACCCAGGATCTCCTGTTTACAAAACAGGCACTTTGACCAACTAAGCCACAGTGCCTCTTTAAATGCCCATTTCACACTATTGTGAGCTCTGTTTTTTTTCCAAAACTCCGAATACATAAAATTGAAATCTCCAACTTCCTGAGCAAGGCACTGCTGGGAGTTGAACCCAGGATCTCGTGTTTACTAAACAGGCGCTTTAACCAACTAAGCCACAGCTCAGCTGTAAATGCCATGTTCACACTATTGCAAGCTCTGTTGTTTTCCAAAACTACGAAACCATAAAATTCAAGTCCATAATTACATGAAAGAGGCACTGCTGGGAGTTGAACACGGGATCTCCTGTTTTCGAAACAGGCACTTTGACCAACTAAGCCACAGTGCCTCTGTAAATGCCCATTTCACACTATTGCAAGCTCTGTTGTTTTCCAAAACTCCGAAACCATAAAATTGAAATCTCTAACTTCCTGACCAAGGCACTGCTGGGAGTTGAACCCAGGATCTCCTGTTTACTAAACAGGCACTTTTCCAAAACTGCGAATTTATAAAATTGAAATCTCCAACTTCCTGAGCAAGGCACTGCTGGGAGTTGAACCCAGGATCTCCTGTTTACTAAACAGGCGCTTTAACCAACTAAGCCACAGCGCCGCTGTAAATGCCATGTTCACACTATTGCAAGCTCTGTTGTTTTCCAAAACTCTGAAACCATAAAATTGAAATCTCTAACTTCCTGACCAAGGCACTGCTGGGAGTTGAACCCAGGATCTCCTGTTTACTAAACAGGCACTTTTCCAAAACTGCGAATCCATAAAATTGAAATCTCCAACTTCGTGAGCAAGGCACTGCTGGGAGTTGAACCCAGGATCTCCTGTTTACGAAACAGGCACTTTTCCAAAACTGCGAATCCATAAAATTGAAATCTCCAACTTCCTGAGCAAGGCACTGCTGGGAGTTGAACCCAGGATCTCCTGTTTACGAAACAGGCACTTTGACCAACTAAGACACAGCGCCTCTGTAAATCCAAGGTTCAAACTATTGTAAGCTCTGTTGTTTTCCAAACCTACGAAACCATAAAGTTTAAGTCTGCAACTTCCTGAGCAATGCACTTTGACCAACTAAGCCACAGTGCCTCTGGAAATGCCTATTTCACACTATTGTAAGCTCTGTTCTTTTACAAACCTACGAAACAATAAAGTTTAAGTCTCTAACTTCCTGAGCAAGGCACTGCTGGGAGTTGAACCCAGGATCTCCTGTTTACTAAACAGGCACTTTTCCAAAACTGCGAATCCATAAAATTGAAATCTCCAACTTCCTGAGCAAGGCACTGCTGGAGTTGAACCCAGGATCTCCTGTTTACGAAACAGGCACTTTGACCAACTAAGCCACAGTGCCTCTTTAAATGCCCATTTCACACTATTGTGAGCTCTGTTTTTTTTCCAAAACTCCGAATACATAAAATTGAAATCTCCAACTTCCTGAGCAAGGCACTGCTGGGAGTTGAACCCAGGATCTCGTGTTTACTAAACAGGCGCTTTATCCAACTAAGCCACAGCTCAGCTGTAAATGCCATGTTCACACTATTGCAAGCTCTGTTGTTTTCCAAAACTACGAAACCATAAAATTCAAGTCCATAATTACATGAAAGAGGCACTGCTGGGAGTTGAACACGGGATCTCCTGTTTTCGATACAGGCACTTTGACCAACTAAGCCACAGTGGCTCTGTAAATGCCCATTTCACACTATTGCAAGCTCTGTTGTTTTCCAAAACTCCGAAACCATAAAATTGAAATCTCTAACTTCCTGAGCAAGGCACTGCTGGGAGTTGAACCCAGGATCTCCTGTTTACTAAACAGGCACTTTTCCAAAACTGCGAATCCATAAAATTGAAATCTCCAACTTCCTGAGCAAGGCACTGCTGGGAGTTGAACCCAGGATCTCCTGTTTACGAAACAGGCACTTTTCCAAAACTGCGAATTTAAAAAATTGAAATCTCCAACTTCCTGAGCAAGGCACTGCTGGGAGTTGAACCCAGGATCTCCTGTTTACTAAACAGGCGCTTTAACCAACTAAGCCACAGCACCGCTGTAAATGCCATGTTCACACTATTGCAAGCTCTGTTGTTTTCCAAAACTCCGAAACCATAAAATTGAAATCTCTAACTTCCTGACCAAGGCACTGCTGGGAGTTGAACCCAGGATCTCCTGTTTACTAAACAGGCACTTTTCCAAAACTGCGAATTTATAAAATTGAAATCTCCAACTTCCTGAGCAAGGCACTGCTGGGAGTTGAACCCAGGATCTCCTGTTTACGAAACAGGCACTTTTCCAAAACTGCGAATTTATAAAATTGAAATCTCCAACTTCCTGTGCAAGGCACTGCTGGGAGTTGAACCCAGGATCTCCTGTTTACTAAACAGGCGCTTTAACCAACTAAGCCACAGCACCGCTGTAAATGCCATGTTCACACTATTGCAAGCTCTGTTGTTTTCCAAAACTCCGAAACCATAAAATTGAAATCTCTAACTTCCTGACCAAGGCACTGCTGGGAGTTGAACCCAGGATCTCCTGTTTACTAAACAGGCACTTTTCCAAAACTGCGAATTTATAAAATTGAAATCTCCAACTTCCTGAGCAAGGCACTGCTGGGAGTTGAACCCAGGATCTCCTGTTTACGAAACAGGCACTTTTCCAAAACTGCGAATTTATAAAATTGAAATCTCCAACTTCCTGTGCAAGGCACTGCTGGGAGTTGAACCCAGGATCTCCTGTTTACTAAACAGGCGCTTTAACCAACTAAGCCACAGCGCCGCTGTAAATGCCATGTTCACACTATTGCAAGCTCTGTTGTTTTCCAAAACTCCAAAACCATAAAATTGAAATCTCTAACTTCCTGACCAAGGCACTGCTGGGAGTTGAACCCAGGATCTCCTGTTTACTAAACAGGCACTTTTCCAAAACTGCGAATTTATAAAATTGAAATCTCCAACTTCCTGAGCAAGGCACTGCTGGGAGTTGAACCCAGGATCTCCTGTTTACTAAACAGGCGCTTTAACCAACTAAGCCATAGCGCCGCTGTAAATGCCCATGTTCACACTATTGCAAGCTCTGTTGTTTTCCAAAACTCCGAAACCATAAAATTGAAATCTCTAACTTCCTGACCAAGGCACTGCTGGGAGTTGAACCCAGGATCTCCTGTTTACTAAACAGGCACTTTTCCAAAACTGCGAATTTATAAAATTGAAATCTCCAACTTCCTGAGCAAGGCACTGCTGGGAGTTGAACCCAGGATCTCGTGTTTACTAAACAGGCGCTTTAACCAACTAAGCCACAGCTCAGCTGTAAATGCCATGTTCACACTATTGCAAGCTCTGTTGTTTTCCAAAACTACGAAACCATAAAATTCAAGTCCATAATTACATGAAAGAGGCACTGCTGGGAGTTGAACACGGGATCTCCTGTTTTCGAAACAGGCACTTTGACCAACTAAGCCACAGTGCCTCTGTAAATGCCCATTTCACACTATTGCAAGCTCTGTTGTTTTCCAAAACTCCGAAACCATAAAATTGAAATCTCTAACTTCCTGACCAAGGCACTGCTGGGAGTTGAACCCAGGATCTCCTGTTTACTAAACAGGCACTTTTCCAAAACTGCGAATTTATAAAATTGAAATCTCCAACTTCCTGAGCAAGGCACTGCTGGGACTTGAACCCAGGATCTCCTGTTTACTAAACAGGCGCTTTAACCAACTAAGCCACAGCGCCGCTGTAAATGTCATGTTCACACTATTGCAAGCTCTGTTGTTTTCCAAAACTCTGAAACCATAAAATTGAAATCTCTAACTTCCTGACCAAGGCACTGCTGGGAGTTGAACCCAGGATCTCCTGTTTACTAAACAGGCACTTTTCCAAAACTGCGAATCCATAAAATTGAAATCTCCAACTTCGTGAGCAAGGCACTGCTGGGAGTTGAACCCAGGATCTCCTGTTTACGAAACAGGCACTTATCCAAAACTGCGAATTTAAAAAATTGAAATCTCCAACTTCCTGAGCAAGGCACTGCTGGGAATTGAACCCAGGATCTCCTGTTTACTAAACAGGCACTTTAACCAACTAAGCCACAGCACCGCTGTAAATGCCATGTTCACACTATTGCAAGCTCTGTTGTTTTCCAAAACTCCGAAACCATAAAATTGAAATCTCTAACTTCCTGACCAAGGCACTGCTGGGAGTTGAACCCAGGATCTCCTGTTTACTAAACAGGCACTTTTCCAAAACTGCGAATCCATAAAATTGAAATCTCCAACTTCGTGAGCAAGGCACTGCTGGGAGTTGAACCCAGGATCTCCTGTTTACGAAACAGGCACTTTTCCAAAACTGCGAATCCATAAAATTGAAATCTCCAACTTCCTGAGCAAGGCACTGCTGGGAGTTGAACCCAGGATCTCCTGTTTACGAAACAGGCACTTTGACCAACTAAGACACAGCGCCTCTGTAAATCCAAGGTTCAAACTATTGTAAGCTCTGTTGTTTTCCAAACCTACGAAACCATAAAGTTTAAGTCTGCAACTTCCTGAGCAATGCACTTTGACCAACTAAGCCACAGTGCCTCTGGAAATGCCTATTTCACACTATTGTAAGCTCTGTTCTTTTACAAACCTACGAAACAATAAAGTTTAAGTCTCTAACTTCCTGAGCAAGGCACTGCTGGGAGTTGAACCCAGGATCTCCTGTTTACTAAACAGGCACTTTTCCAAAACTGCGAATCCATAAAATTGAAATCTCCAACTTCCTGAGCAAGGCACTGCTGGAGTTGAACCCAGGATCTCCTGTTTACGAAACAGGCACTTTGACCAACTAAGCCACAGTGCCTCTTTAAATGCCCATTTCACACTATTGTGAGCTATGTTTTTTTTCCAAAACTCCGAATACATAAAATTGAAATCTCCAACTTCCTGAGCAAGGCACTGCTGGGAGTTGAACCCAGGATCTCGTGTTTACTAAACAGGCGCTTTAACCAACTAAGCCACAGCTCAGCTGTAAATGCCATGTTCACACTATTGCAAGCTCTGTTGTTTTCCAAAACTACGAAACCATAAAATTCAAGTCCATAATTACATGAAAGAGGCACTGCTGGGAGTTGAACACGGGATCTCCTGTTTTCGAAACAGGCACTTTGACCAACTAAGCCACAGTGCCTCTGTAAATGCCCATTTCACACTATTGCAAGCTCTGTTGTTTTCCAAAACTCCGAAACCATAAAATTGAAATCTCTAACTTCCTGACCAAGGCACTGCTGGGAGTTGAACCCAGGATCTCCTGTTTACTAAACAGGCACTTTTCCAAAACTGCGAATTTATAAAATTGAAATCTCCAACTTCCTGAGCAAGGCACTGCTGGGACTTGAACCCAGGATCTCCTGTTTACTAAACAGGCGCTTTAACCAACTAAGCCACAGCGCCGCTGTAAATGTCATGTTCACACTATTGCAAGCTCTGTTGTTTTCCAAAACTCTGAAACCATAAAATTGAAATCTCTAACTTCCTGACCAAGGCACTGCTGGGAGTTGAACCCAGGATCTCCTGTTTACTAAACAGGCACTTTTCCAAAACTGCGAATCCATAAAATTGAAATCTCCAACTTCGTGAGCAAGGCACTGCTGGGAGTTGAACCCAGGATCTCCTGTTTACGAAACAGGCACTTATCCAAAACTGCGAATTTAAAAAATTGAAATCTCCAACTTCCTGAGCAAGGCACTGCTGGGAATTGAACCCAGGATCTCCTGTTTACTAAACAGGCACTTTAACCAACTAAGCCACAGCACCGCTGTAAATGCCATGTTCACACTATTGCAAGCTCTGTTGTTTTCCAAAACTCCGAAACCATAAAATTGAAATCTCTAACTTCCTGACCAAGGCACTGCTGGGAGTTGAACCCAGGATCTCCTGTTTACTAAACAGGCACTTTTCCAAAACTGCGAATTTATAAAATTGAAATCTCCAACTTCCTGAGCAAGGCACTGCTGGGAGTTGAACCCAGGATCTCCTGTTTACTAAACAGGCGCTTTAACCAACTAAGCCACAGCGCCGCTGTAAATGCCATGTTCACACTATTGCAAGCTCTGTTGTTTTCCAAAACTCTGAAACCATAAAATTGAAATCTCTAACTTCCTGACCAAGGCACTGCTGGGAGTTGAACCCAGGATCTCCTGTTTACTAAACAGGCACTTTTCCAAAACTGCGAATCCATAAAATTGAAATCTCCAACTTCGTGAGCAAGGCACTGCTGGGAGTTGAACCCAGGATCTCCTGTTTACGAAACAGGCACTTTTCCAAAACTGCGAATCCATAAAATTGAAATCTCCAACTTCCTGAGCAAGGCACTGCTGGGAGTTGAACCCAGGATCTCCTGTTTACGAAACAGGCACTTTGACCAACTAAGACACAGCGCCTCTGTAAATCCAAGGTTCAAACTATTGTAAGCTCTGTTGTTTTCCAAACCTACGAAACCATAAAGTTTAAGTCTGCAACTTCCTGAGCAATGCACTTTGACCAACTAAGCCACAGTGCCTCTGGAAATGCCTATTTCACACTATTGTAAGCTCTGTTCTTTTACAAACCTACGAAACAATAAAGTTTAAGTCTCTAACTTCCTGAGCAAGGCACTGCTGGGAGTTGAACCCAGGATCTCCTGTTTACTAAACAGGCACTTTTCCAAAACTGCGAATCCATAAAATTGAAATCTCCAACTTCCTGAGCAAGGCACTGCTGGAGTTGAACCCAGGATCTCCTGTTTACGAAACAGGCACTTTGACCAACTAAGCCACAGTGCCTCTTTAAATGCCCATTTCACACTATTGTGAGCTATGTTTTTTTTCCAAAACTCCGAATACATAAAATTGAAATCTCCAACTTCCTGAGCAAGGCACTGCTGGGAGTTGAACCCAGGATCTCGTGTTTACTAAACAGGCACTTTAACCAACTAAGCCACAGCTCAGCTGTAAATGCCATGTTCACACTATTGCAAGCTCTGTTGTTTTCCAAAACTACGAAACCATAAAATTCAAGTCCATAATTACATGAAAGAGGCACTGCTGGGAGTTGAACACGGGATCTCCTGTTTTCGAAAAAGGCACTTTGACCAACTAAGCCACAGTGCCTCTGTAAATGCCCATTTCACACTATTGCAAGCTCTGTTGTTTTCCAAAACTCCGAAACCATAAAATTGAAATCTCTAACTTCCTGACCAAGGCACTGCTGGGAGTTGAACCCAGGATCTCCTGTTTACTAAACAGGCACTTTTCCAAAACTGCGAATTTATAAAATTGAAATCTCCAACTTCCTGAGCAAGGCACTGCTGGGAGTTGAACCCAGGATCTCCTGTTTACTAAACAGGAGCTTTAACCAACTAAGCCACAGCACCGCTGTAAATGCCATGTTCACACTATTGCAAGCTCTGTTGTTTTCCAAAACTCTGAAACCATAAAATTGAAATCTCTAACTTCCTGACCAAGGCACTGCTGGGAGTTGAACCCAGGATCTCCTGTTTACTAAACAGGCACTTTTCCAAAACTGCGAATCCATAAAATTGAAATCTCCAACTTCCTGAGCAAGGCACTGCTGGGAGTTGAACCCAGGATCTCCTGTTTACGAAACAGGCACTTTTCCAAAACTGCGAATCCATAAAATTGAAATCTCCAACTTCCTGAGCAAGGCACTGCTGGGAGTTGAACCCAGGATCTCCTGTTTACGAAACAGGCACTTTGACCAACTAAGACACAGCGCCTCTGTAAATCCAAGGTTCAAACTATTGTAAGCTCTGTTGTTTTCCAAACCTACGAAACCATAAAGTTTAAGTCTGCAACTTCCTGAGCAATGCACTTTGACCAACTAAGCCACAGTGCCTCTGGAAATGCCTATTTCACACTATTGTAAGCTCTGTTCTTTTACAAACCTACGAAACAATAAAGTTTAAGTCTCTAACTTCCTGAGCAAGGCACTGCTGGGAGTTGAACCCAGGATCTCCTGTTTACTAAACAGGCACTTTTCCAAAACTGCGAATCCATAAAATTGAAATCTCCAACTTCCTGAGCAAGGCACTGCTGGAGTTGAACCCAGGATCTCCTGTTTACGAAACAGGCACTTTGACCAACTAAGCCACAGTGCCTCTTTAAATGCCCATTTCACACTATTGTGAGCTATGTTTTTTTTCCAAAACTCCGAATACATAAAATTGAAATCTCCAACTTCCTGAGCAAGGCACTGCTGGGAGTTGAACCCAGGATCTCGTGTTTACTAAACAGGCGCTTTAACCAACTAAGCCACAGCTCAGCTGTAAATGCCATGTTCACACTATTGCAAGCTCTGTTGTTTTCCAAAACTACGAAACCATAAAATTCAAGTCCATAATTACATGAAAGAGGCACTGCTGGGAGTTGAACACGGGATCTCCTGTTTTCGAAAAAGGCACTTTGACCAACTAAGCCACAGTGCCTCTGTAAATGCCCATTTCACACTATTGCAAGCTCTGTTGTTTTCCAAAACTCCGAAACCATAAAATTGAAATCTCTAACTTCCTGACCAAGGCACTGCTGGGAGTTGAACCCAGGATCTCCTGTTTACTAAACAGGCACTTTTCCAAAACTGCGAATCCATAAAATTGAAATCTCCAACTTCGTGAGCAAGGCACTGCTGGGAGTTGAACCCAGGATCTCCTGTTTACGAAACAGGCACTTTTCCAAAACTGCGAATCCATAAAATTGAAATCTCCAACTTCCTGAGCAAGGCACTGCTGGGAGTTGAACCCAGGATCTCCTGTTTACGAAACAGGCACTTTGACCAACTAAGACACAGCGCCTCTGTAAATCCAAGGTTCAAACTATTGTAAGCTCTGTTGTTTTCCAAACCTACGAAACCATAAAGTTTAAGTCTGCAACTTCCTGAGCAATGCACTTTGACCAACTAAGCCACAGTGCCTCTGGAAATGCCTATTTCACACTATTGTAAGCTCTGTTCTTTTACAAACCTACGAAACAATAAAGTTTAAGTCTCTAACTTCCTGAGCAAGGCACTGCTGGGAGTTGAACCCAGGATCTCCTGTTTACTAAACAGGCACTTTTCCAAAACTGCGAATCCATAAAATTGAAATCTCCAACTTCCTGAGCAAGGCACTGCTGGAGTTGAACCCAGGATCTCCTGTTTACGAAACAGGCACTTTGACCAACTAAGCCACAGTGCCTCTTTAAATGCCCATTTCACACTATTGTGAGCTATGTTTTTTTTCCAAAACTCCGAATACATAAAATTGAAATCTCCAACTTCCTGAGCAAGGCACTGCTGGGAGTTGAACCCAGGATCTCGTGTTTACTAAACAGGCACTTTAACCAACTAAGCCACAGCTCAGCTGTAAATGCCATGTTCACACTATTGCAAGCTCTGTTGTTTTCCAAAACTACGAAACCATAAAATTCAAGTCCATAATTACATGAAAGAGGCACTGCTGGGAGTTGAACACGGGATCTCCTGTTTTCGAAACAGGCACTTTGACCAACTAAGCCACAGTGCCTCTGTAAATGCCCATTTCACACTATTGCAAGCTCTGTTGTTTTCCAAAACTCCGAAACCATAAAATTGAAATCTCTAACTTCCTGACCAAGGCACTGCTGGGAGTTGAACCCAGGATCTCCTGTTTACTAAACAGGCACTTTTCCAAAACTGCGAATTTATAAAATTGAAATCTCCAACTTCCTGAGCAAGGCACTGCTGGGAGTTGAACCCAGGATCTCCTGTTTACTAAACAGGCGCTTTAACCAACTAAGCCACAGCGCCGCTGTAAATGCCATGTTCACACTATTGCAAGCTCTGTTGTTTTCCAAAACTCTGAAACCATAAAATTGAAATCTCTAACTTCCTGACCAAGGCACTGCTGGGAGTTGAACCCAGGATCTCCTGTTTACTAAACAGGCACTTTTCCAAAACTGCGAATCCATAAAATTGAAATCTCCAACTTCGTGAGCAAGGCACTGCTGGGAGTTGAACCCAGGATCTCCTGTTTACGAAACAGGCACTTTTCCAAAACTGCGAATCCATAAAATTGAAATCTCCAACTTCCTGAGCAAGGCACTGCTGGGAGTTGAACCCAGGATCTCCTGTTTACGAAACAGGCACTTTGACCAACTAAGACACAGCGCCTCTGTAAATCCAAGGTTCAAACTATTGTAAGCTCTGTTGTTTTCCAAACCTACGAAACCATAAAGTTTAAGTCTGCAACTTCCTGAGCAATGCACTTTGACCAACTAAGCCACAGTGCCTCTGGAAATGCCTATTTCACACTATTGTAAGCTCTGTTCTTTTACAAACCTACGAAACAATAAAGTTTAAGTCTCTAACTTCCTGAGCAAGGCACTGCTGGGAGTTGAACCCAGGATCTCCTGTTTACTAAACAGGCACTTTTCCAAAACTGCGAATCCATAAAATTGAAATCTCCAACTTCCTGAGCAAGGCACTGCTGGAGTTGAACCCAGGATCTCCTGTTTACGAAACAGGCACTTTGACCAACTAAGCCACAGTGCCTCTTTAAATGCCCATTTCACACTATTGTGAGCTATGTTTTTTTTCCAAAACTCCGAATACATAAAATTGAAATCTCCAACTTCCTGAGCAAGGCACTGCTGGGAGTTGAACCCAGGATCTCGTGTTTACTAAACAGGCAATTTAACCAACTAAGCCACAGCTCAGCTGTAAATGCCATGTTCACACTATTGCAAGCTCTGTTGTTTTCCAAAACTACGAAACCATAAAATTCAAGTCCATAATTACATGAAAGAGGCACTGCTGGGAGTTGAACACGGGATCTCCTGTTTTCAAAACAGGCACTTTGACCAACTAAGCCACAGTGCCTCTGTAAATGCCCATTTCACACTATTGCAAGCTCTGTTGTTTTCCAAAACTCCGAAACCATAAAATTGAAATCTCTAACTTCCTGACCAAGGCACTGCTGGGAGTTGAACCCAGGATCTCCTGTTTACTAAACAGGCACTTTTCCAAAACTGCGAATTTATAAAATTGAAATCTCCAACTTCCTGAGCAAGGCACTGCTGGGAGTTGAACCCAGGATCTCCTGTTTACTAAACAGGCGCTTTAACCAACTAAGCCACAGCGCCGCTGTAAATGCCATGTTCACACTATTGCAAGCTCTGTTGTTTTCCAAAACTCTGAAACCATAAAATTGAAATCTCTAACTTCCTGACCAAGGCACTGCTGGGAGTTGAACCCAGGATCTCCTGTTTACTAAACAGGCACTTTTCCAAAACTGCGAATCCATAAAATTGAAATCTCCAACTTCGTGAGCAAGGCACTGCTGGGAGTTGAACCCAGGATCTCCTGTTTACGAAACAGGCACTTTTCCAAAACTGCGAATCCATAAAATTGAAATCTCCAACTTCCTGAGCAAGGCACTGCTGGGAGTTGAACCCAGGATCTCCTGTTTACGAAACAGGCACTTTGACCAACTAAGACACAGCGCCTCTGTAAATCCAAGGTTCAAACTATTGTAAGCTCTGTTGTTTTCCAAACCTACGAAACCATAAAGTTTAAGTCTGCAACTTCCTGAGCAATGCACTTTGACCAACTAAGCCACAGTGCCTCTGGAAATGCCTATTTCACACTATTGTAAGCTCTGTTCTTTTACAAACCTACGAAACAATAAAGTTTAAGTCTCTAACTTCCTGAGCAAGGCACTGCTGGGAGTTGAACCCAGGATCTCCTGTTTACTAAACAGGCACTTTTCCAAAACTGCGAATCCATAAAATTGAAATCTCCAACTTCCTGAGCAAGGCACTGCTGGAGTTGAACCCAGGATCTCCTGTTTACGAAACAGGCACTTTGACCAACTAAGCCACAGTGCCTCTTTAAATGCCCATTTCACACTATTGTGAGCTATGTTTTTTTTTCCAAAACTCCGAATACATAAAATTGAAATCTCCAACTTCCTGAGCAAGGCACTGCTGGGAGTTGAACCCAGGATCTCGTGTTTACTAAACAGGCACTTTAACCAACTAAGCCACAGCTCAGCTGTAAATGCCATGTTCACACTATTGCAAGCTCTGTTGTTTTCCAAAACTACGAAACCATAAAATTCAAGTCCATAATTACATGAAAGAGGCACTGCTGGGAGTTGAACACGGGATCTCCTGTTTTCGAAACAGGCACTTTGACCAACTAAGCCACAGTGCCTCTGTAAATGCCCATTTCACACTATTGCAAGCTCTGTTGTTTTCCAAAACTCCGAAACCATAAAATTGAAATCTCTAACTTCCTGACCAAGGCACTGCTGGGAGTTGAACCCAGGATCTCCTGTTTACTAAACAGGCACTTTTCCAAAACTGCGAATTTATAAAATTGAAATCTCCAACTTCCTGAGCAAGGCACTGCTGGGAGTTGAACCCAGGATCTCCTGTTTACTAAACAGGCGCTTTAACCAACTAAGCCACAGCGCCGCTGTAAATGCCATGTTCACACTATTGCAAGCTCTGTTGTTTTCCAAAACTCTGAAACCATAAAATTGAAATCTCTAACTTCCTGACCAAGGCACTGCTGGGAGTTGAACCCAGGATCTCCTGTTTACTAAACAGGCACTTTTCCAAAACTGCGAATCCATAAAATTGAAATCTCCAACTTCGTGAGCAAGGCACTGCTGGGAGTTGAACCCAGGATCTCCTGTTTACGACACAGGCACTTTTCCAAAACTGCGAATCCATAAAATTGAAATCTCCAACTTCCTGAGCAAGGCACTGCTGGGAGTTGAACCCAGGATCTCCTCTTTACGAAACAGGCACTTTGACCAACTAAGACACAGCGCCTCTGTAAATCCAAGGTTCAAACTATTGTAAGCTCTGTTGTTTTCCAAACCTACGAAACCATAAAGTTTAAGTCTGCAAATTCCTGAGCAATGCACTTTGACCAACTAAGCCACAGTGCCTCTGGAAATGCCTATTTCACACTATTGTAAGCTCTGTTCTTTTACAAACCTACGAAACAATAAAGTTTAAGTCTCTAACTTCCTGAGCAAGGCACTGCTGGGAGTTGAACCCAGGATCTCCTGTTTACTAAACAGGCACTTTTCCAAAACTGCGAATTAATAAAATTGAAATCTCCAACTTCCTGAGCAAGGCACTGCTGGAGTTGAACCCAGGATCTCCTGTTTACGAAACAGGCACTTTGACCAACTAAGCCACAGTGCCTCTTTAAATGCCCATTTCACACTATTGTGAGCTCTGTTTTTTTTTCCAAAACTCCGAATACATAAAATTGAAATCTCCAACTTCCTGAGCAAGGCACTGCTGGGAGTTGAACCCAGGATCTCGTGTTTACTAAACAGGCACTTTAACCAACTAAGCCACAGCTCAGCTGTAAATGCCATGTTCACACTATTGCAAGCTCTGTTGTTTTCCAAAACTACGAAACCATAAAATTCAAGTCCATAATTACATGAAAGAGGCACTGCTGGGAGTTGAACACGGGATCTCCTGTTTTCGAAACAGGCACTTTGACCAACTAAGCCACAGTGGCTCTGTAAATGCCCATTTCACACTATTGCAAGCTCTGTTGTTTTCCAAAACTCCGAAACCATAAATATGAAATCTCTAACTTCCTGAGCAAGGCACTGCTGGGAGTTGAACTCAGGATCTCCTGTTTACTAAACAGGCACTTTTCCAAAACTGCGAATCCATAAAATTGAAATCTCCAACTTCCTGAGCAAGGCACTGCTGGGAGTTGAACCCAGGATCTCCTGTTTACGAAACAGGCACTTTTCCAAAACTGCGAATTTAAAAAATTGAAATCTCCAACTTCCTGAGCAAGGCACTGCTGGGAGTTGAACCCAGGATCTCCTGTTTACTAAACAGGCGCTTTAACCAACTAAGCCACAGCACCGCTGTAAATGCCATGTTCACACTATTGCAAGCTCTGTTGTTTTCCAAAACTCCGAAACCATAAAATTGAAATCTCTAACTTCCTGACCAAGGCACTGCTGGGAGTTGAACCCAGGATCTCCTGTTTACTAAACAGGCACTTTTCCAAAACTGCGAATCCATAAAATTGAAATCTCCAACTTCCTGAGCAAGGCACTGCTGGAGTTGAACCCAGGATCTCCTGTTTACGAAACAGGCACTTTGACCAACTAAGCCACAGTGCCTCTTTAAATGCCCATTTCACACTATTGTGAGCTATGTTTTTTTTCCAAAACTCCGAATACATAAAATTGAAATCTCCAACTTCCTGAGCAAGGCACTGCTGGGAGTTGAACCCAGGATCTCGTGTTTACTAAACAGGCACTTTAACCAACTAAGCCACAGCTCAGCTGTAAATGCCATGTTCACACTATTGCAAGCTCTGTTGTTTTCCAAAACTACGAAACCATAAAATTCAAGTCCATAATTACATGAAAGAGGCACTGCTGGGAGTTGAACACGGGATCTCCTGTTTTCGAAACAGGCACTTTGACCAACTAAGCCACAGTGCCTCTGTAAATGCCCATTTCACACTATTGCAAGCTCTGTTGTTTTCCAAAACTCCGAAACCATAAAATTGAAATCTCTAACTTCCTGAGCAAGGCACTGCTGGGAGTTGAACCCAGGATCTCCTGTTTACTAAACAGGCACTTTTCCAAAACTGCGAATTTATAAAATTGAAATCTCCAACTTCCTGAGCAAGGCACTGCTGGGAGTTGAACCCAGGATCTCCTGTTTACTAAACAGGCTCTTTAACCAACTAAGCCACAGCGCCGCTGTAAATGCCATGTTCACACTATTGCAAGCTCTGTTGTTTTCCAAAACTCTGAAACCATAAAATTGAAATCTCTAACTTCCTGACCAAGGCACTGCTGGGAGTTGAACCCAGGATCTCCTGTTTACTAAACAGGCACTTTTCCAAAACTGCGAATCCATAAAATTGAAATCTCCAACTTCGTGAGCAAGGCACTGCTGGGAGTTGAACCCAGGATCTCCTGTTTACGAAACAGGCACTTTTCCAAAACTGCGAATCCATAAAATTGAAATCTCCAACTTCCTGAGCAAGGCACTGCTGGGAGTTGAACCCAGGATCTCCTCTTTACGAAACAGGCACTTTGACCAACTAAGACACAGCGCCTCTGTAAATCCAAGGTTCAAACTATTGTAAGCTCTGTTGTTTTCCAAACCTACGAAACCATAAAGTTTAAGTCTGCAAATTCCTGAGCAATGCACTTTGACCAACTAAGCCACAGTGCCTCTGGAAATGCCTATTTCACACTATTGTAAGCTCTGTTCTTTTACAAACCTACGAAACAATAAAGTTTAAGTCTCTAACTTCCTGAGCAAGGCACTGCTGGGAGTTGAACCCAGGATCTCCTGTTTACTAAACAGGCACTTTTCCAAAACTGCGAATTAATAAAATTGAAATCTCCAACTTCCTGAGCAAGGCACTGCTGGAGTTGAACCCAGGATCTCCTGTTTACGAAACAGGCACTTTGACCAACTAAGCCACAGTGCCTCTTTAAATGCCCATTTCACACTATTGTGAGCTCTGTTTTTTTTCCAAAACTCCGAATACATAAAATTGAAATCTCCAACTTCCTGAGCAAGGCACTGCTGGGAGTTGAACCCAGGATCTCGTGTTTACTAAACAGGCACTTTAACCAACTAAGCCACAGCTCAGCTGTAAATGCCATGTTCACACTATTGCAAGCTCTGTTGTTTTCCAAAACTACGAAACCATAAAATTCAAGTCCATAATTACATGAAAGAGGCACTGCTGGGAGTTGAACACGGGATCTCCTGTTTTCGAAACAGGCACTTTGACCAACTAAGCCACAGTGGCTCTGTAAATGCCCATTTCACACTATTGCAAGCTCTGTTGTTTTCCAAAACTCCGAAACCATAAATATGAAATCTCTAACTTCCTGAGCAAGGCACTGCTGGGAGTTGAACTCAGGATCTCCTGTTTACTAAACAGGCACTTTTCCAAAACTGCGAATCCATAAAATTGAAATCTCCAACTTCCTGAGCAAGGCACTGCTGGGAGTTGAACCCAGGATCTCCTGTTTACGAAACAGGCACTTTTCCAAAACTGCGAATTTAAAAAATTGAAATCTCCAACTTCCTGAGCAAGGCACTGCTGGGAGTTGAACCCAGGATCTCCTGTTTACTAAACAGGCGCTTTAACCAACTAAGCCACAGCACCGCTGTAAATGCCATGTTCACACTATTGCAAGCTCTGTTGTTTTCCAAAACTCCGAAACCATAAAATTGAAATCTCTAACTTCCTGACCAAGGCACTGCTGGGAGTTGAACCCAGGATCTCCTGTTTACTAAACAGGCACTTTTCCAAAACTGCGAATTTATAAAATTGAAATCTCCAACTTCCTGAGCAAGGCACTGCTGGGAGTTGAACCCGGGATCTCCTGTTTACGAAACCGGCACTTTGACCAACTAAGCCACAGTGCCTCTTTAAATGCCCATTTCACACTATTGCAAGCTCTGTTGTTTTCCAAAACTCCGAAACCATAAAATTGAAATCTCTAACTTCCTGACCAAGGCACTGCTGGGAGTTGAACCCAGGATCTCCTGTTTACTAAACAGGCACTTTTCCAAAACTGCGAATTTATAAAATTGAAATCTCCAACTTCCTGAGCAAGGCACTGCTGGGAGTTGAACCCAGGATCTCCTGTTTACTAAACAGGCGCTTTAACAAATTAAGCCACAGCGCCGCTGTAAATGCCATGTTCACACTATTGCAAGCTCTGTTGTTTTCCAAAACTCTGAAACCATAAAATTGAAATCTCTAACTTCCTGACCAAGGCACTGCTGGGAGTTGAACCCAGGATCTCCTGTTTACTAAACAGGCACTTTTCCAAAACTGCGAATCCATAAAATTGAAATCTCCAACTTCGTGAGCAAGGCACTGCTGGGAGTTGAACCCAGGATCTCCTGTTTACGAAACAGGCACTTTTCCAAAACTGCGAATCCATAAAATTGAAATCTCCAACTTCCTGAGCAAGGCACTGCTGGGAGTTGAACCCAGGATCTCCTGTTTACGAAACAGGCACTTTGACCAACTAAGACACAGCGCCTCTGTAAATCCAAGGTTCAAACTATTGTAAGCTCTGTTGTTTTCCAAACCTACGAAACCATAAAGTTTAAGTCTGCAACTTCCTGAGCAATGCACTTTGACCAACTAAGCCACAGTGCCTCTGGAAATGCCTATTTCACACTATTGTAAGCTCTGTTCTTTTACAAACCTACGAAACAATAAAGTTTAAGTCTCTAACTTCCTGAGCAAGGCACTGCTGGGAGTTGAACCCAGGATCTCCTGTTTACTAAACAGGCACTTTTCCAAAACTGCGAATCCATAAAATTGAAATCTCCAACTTCCTGAGCAAGGCACTGCTGGAGTTGAACCCAGGATCTCCTGTTTACGAAACAGGCACTTTAACCAATTAAGCCACAGTGCCTCTTTAAATGCCCATTTCACACTATTGTGAGCTATGTTTTTTTTCCAAAACTCCGAATACATAAAATTGAAATCTCCAACTTCCTGAGCAAGGCACTGCTGGGAGTTGAACCCAGGATCTCGTGTTTACTAAACAGGCACTTTAACCAACTAAGCCACAGCTCAGCTGTAAATGCCATGTTCACACTATTGCAAGCTCTGTTGTTTTCCAAAACTACGAAACCATAAAATTCAAGTCCATAATTACATGAAAGAGGCACTGCTGGGAGTTGAACACGGGATCTCCTGTTTTCGAAACAGGCACTTTGACCAACTAAGCCACAGTGGCTCTGTAAATGCCCATTTCACACTATTGCAAGCTCTGTTGTTTTCCAAAACTCCGAAACCATAAAATTGAAATCTCTAACTTCCTGAGCAAGGCACTGCTGGGAGTTGAACCCAGGATCTCCTGTTTACCAAACAGGCACTTTTCCAAAACTGCGAATCCATAAAATTGAAATCTCCAACTTCCTGAGCAAGGCACTGCTGGGAGTTGAACCCAGGATCTCCTGTTTACGAAACAGGCACTTTTCCAAAACTGCGAATTTAAAAAATTGAAATCTCCAACTTCCTGAGCAAGGCACTGCTGGGAGTTGAACCCAGGATCTCCTGTTTACTAAACAGGCGCTTTAACCAACTAAGCCACAGCACCGCTGTAAATGCCATGTTCACACTATTGCAAGCTCTGTTGTTTTCCAAAACTCCGAAACCATAAAATTGAAATCTCTAACTTCCTGACCAAGGCACTGCTGGGAGTTGAACCCAGGATCTCCTGTTTACTAAACAGGCACTTTTCCAAAACTGCGAATTTATAAAATTGAAATCTCCAACTTCCTGAGCAAGGCACTGCTGGGAGTTGAACACGGGATCTCCTGTTTTCGAAAAAGGCACTTTGACCAACTAAGCCACAGTGCCTCTGTAAATGCCCATTTCACACTATTGCAAGCTCTGTTGTTTTCCAAAACTCCGAAACCATAAAATTGAAATCTCTAACTTCCTGACCAAGGCACTGCTGGGAGTTGAACCCAGGATCTCCTGTTTACGAAACCAGCACTTTGACCAACTAAGCCACAGTGCCTCTTTAAATGCCCATTTCACACTATTGTGAGCTCTGTTGTTTTCCAAAACTCCGAAACCATAACATTGAAATCTCTAACTTCCTGAGCAAGGCACTGCTGGGAGTTGAACCCAGGATCTCGTGTTTACTAAACAGGCGCTTTAACCAACTAAGCCACAGCTCAGCTGTAAATGCCATGTTCACACTATTGCAAGCTCTGTTGTTTTCCAAAACTACGAAACCATAAAATTCAAGTCCATAATTACATGAAAGAGGCACTGCTGGGAGTTGAACACGGGATCTCCTGTTTTCGAAAAAGTTACTTTGACCAACTAAGCCACAGTGCCTCTGTAAATGCCCATTTCACACTATTGCAAGCTCTGTTGTTTTCCAAAACTCCGAAACCATAAAATTGAAATCTCTAACTTCCTGACCAAGGCACTGCTGGGAGTTGAACCCAGGATCTCCTGTTTACTAAACAGGCACTTTTCCAAAACTGCGAATTTATAAAATTGAAATCTCCAAATTCCTGAGCAAGGCACTGCTGGGAGTTGAACCCAGGATCTCCTGTTTACTAAACAGGCGCTTTAAACAACTAAGCCACAGCGCCGCTGTAAATGCCATGTTCACACTATTGCAAGCTCTGTTGTTTTCCAAAACTCTGAAACCATAAAATTGAAATCTCTAACTTCCTGAGCAAGGCACTGCTGGGAGTTGAACCCAGGATCTCCTGTTTACTAAACAGGCACTTTTCCAAAACTGCGAATCCATAAAATTGAAATCTCCAACTTCGTGAGCAAGGCACTGCTGGGAGTTGAACCCAGGATCTCCTGTTTACGAAACAGGCACTTTTCCAAAACTGCGAATCCATAAAATTGAAATCTCCAACTTCCTGAGCAAGGCACTGCTGGGAGTTGAACCCAGGATCTCCTGTTTACGAAACAGGCACTTTGACCAACTAAGACACAGCGCCTCTGTAAATCCAAGGTTCAAACTATTGTAAGCTCTGTTGTTTTCCAAACCTACGAAACCATAAAGTTTAAGTCTGCAACTTCCTGAGCAATGCACTTTGACCAACTAAGCCACAGTGCCTCTGGAAATGCCTATTTCACACTATTGTAAGCTCTGTTCTTTTCCAAACCTACGAAACAATAAAGTTTAAGTCTCTAACTTCCTGAGCAAGGCACTGCTGGGAGTTGAACCCAGGATCTCCTGTTTACTAAACAGGCACTTTTCCAAAACTGCGAATCCATAAAATTGAAATCTCCAACTTCCTGAGCAAGGCACTGCTGGAGTTGAACCCAGGATCTCCTGTTTACGAAACCGGCACTTTGACCAACTAAGCCACAGTGCCTCTTTAAATGCCCATTTCACACTATTGTGAGCTCTGTTTTTTTTCCAAAACTCCGAATACATAAAATTGAAATCTCCAACTTCCTGAGCAAGGCACTGCTGGGAGTTGAACCCAGGATCTCGTGTTTACTAAACAGGCCCTTTTACCAACTAAGCCACAGCTCTGCTGTAAATGCAATGTTCACACTATTGCAAGCTCTGTTGTTTTCCAAAACTACGAAACCATAAAATTCATGTCCATAATTACATGAAAGAGGCACTGCTGGGAGTTGAACACGGGATCTCCTGTTTACGAAACAGGCACTTTGACCAACTAAGCCACAGTGCCTCTGTAAATGCCCATTTCACACTATTGTGAGCTCTGTTTTTTTCCAAAACTCTGAATCCATAAAATTGAAATCTCCAACTTCCTGAGCAAGGCACTGCTGGGAGTTGAACCCAGGATCTCCTGTTTACGAAACAGGCACTTTGACCAACTAAGCCACAGTGCCTCTTTAAATGCCCATTTCACACTATTGTGAGCTCTGTCTTTTTTTCAAAACTCCGAATACATAAAAGTGAAATCTCCAACTTCCTGAGCAAGGCACTGCTGGGAGTTGAACCCAGGATCTCCTGTTTACTAAACAGGCTCTTTAACCAACTAAGCCACAGCGCCGCTGTAAATGCCATGTTCACACTATTGCAAGCTCTGTTGTTTTCCAAAACTCCGAAACCATAAAATTGAAATCTCTAACTTCCTGAGCAAGGCACTGCTGGGAGTTGAACCCAGGATCTCCTGTTTACTAAACAGGCACTTTTCCAAAACTGCGAATCCATAAAATTGAAATCTCCAACTTCCTGAGCAAGGCACTGCTGGAGTTGAACCCAGGATCTCCTGTTTACGAAACAGGCACTTTGACCAACTAAGCCACAGTGCCTCTGTAAATGCCCATTTCACACTATTGTGAGCTCTGTTTTTTTCCAAAACTCTGAATCCATAAAATTGAAATCTCCAACTTCCTGAGCAAGGCACTGCTGGGAGTTGAACCCATGATCTCCTGTTTACAAGACAGGCACTTTAACCAACTAAGACACAGCGCCTCTGTAAATCCAAGGTTCAAACTATTGTAAGCTCTGTTGTTTTCCAAACCTACGAAACAATAAAGTTTAAGTCTCTAACTTCCTGAGCAAGGCACTGCTGGGAGTTGAACCCAGGATCTCCTGTTTACTAAACAGGCACTTTTCCAAAACTGCGAATCCATAAAATTGAAATCTCCAACTTCCTGAGCAAGGCACTGCTGGGAGTTGAACCCAGGATCTCCTGTTTACGAAACCGGCACTTTGACCAACTAAGCCACAGTGCCTCTTTAAATGCCCATTTCACACTATTGTGAGCTCTGTTGTTTTCCAAAACTCCGAAACCATAACCTTGAAATCTCTAACTTCCTGAGCAAGGCACTGCTGGGAGTTGAACCCAGGATCTCCTGTTTACTAAACAGGCACTTTTCCAAAACTGCGAATTTATAAAATTGAAATCTCCAAATTCCTGAGCAAGGCACTGCTGGGAGTTGAACCCAGGATCTCCTGTTTACTAAACAGGCGCTTTAAACAACTAAGCCACAGCGCCGCTGTAAATGCCATGTTCACACTATTGCAAGCTCTGTTGTTTTCCAAAACTCTGAAACCATAAAATTGAAATCTCTAACTTCCTGAGCAAGGCACTGCTGGGAGTTGAACCCAGGATCTCCTGTTTACTAAACAGGCACTTTTCCAAAACTGCGAATCCATAAAATTGAAATCTCCAACTTCGTGAGCAAGGCACTGCTGGGAGTTGAACCCAGGATCTCCTGTTTACGAAACAGGCACTTTTCCAAAACTGCGAATCCATAAAATTGAAATCTCCAACTTCCTGAGCAAGGCACTGCTGGGAGTTGAACCCAGGATCTCCTGTTTACGAAACAGGCACTTTGACCAACTAAGACACAGCGCCTCTGTAAATCCAAGGTTCAAACTATTGTAAGCTCTGTTGTTTTCCAAACCTACGAAACCATAAAGTTTAAGTCTGCAACTTCCTGAGCAATGCACTTTGACCAACTAAGCCACAGTGCCTCTGGAAATGCCTATTTCACACTATTGTAAGCTCTGTTCTTTTCCAAACCTACGAAACAATAAAGTTTAAGTCTCTAACTTCCTGAGCAAGGCACTGCTGGGAGTTGAACCCAGGATCTCCTGTTTACTAAACAGGCACTTTTCCAAAACTGCGAATCCATAAAATTGAAATCTCCAACTTCCTGAGCAAGGCACTGCTGGAGTTGAACCCAGGATCTCCTGTTTACGAAACCGGCACTTTGACCAACTAAGCCACAGTGCCTCTTTAAATGCCCATTTCACACTATTGTGAGCTCTGTTTTTTTTCCAAAACTCCGAATACATAAAATTGAAATCTCCAACTTCCTGAGCAAGGCACTGCTGGGAGTTGAACCCAGGATCTTGTGTTTACTAAACAGGCCCTTTTACCAACTAAGCCACAGCTCTGCTGTAAATGCAATGTTTACACTATTGCAAGCTCTGTTGTTTTCCAAAACTACGAAACCATAAAATTCATGTCCATAATTACATGAAAGAGGCACTGCTGGGAGTTGAACACGGGATCTCCTGTTTACGAAACAGGCACTTTGACCAACTAAGCCACAGTGCCTCTGTAAATGCCCATTTCACACTATTGTGAGCTCTGTTTTTTTCCAAAACTCTGAATCCATAAAATTGAAATCTCCAACTTCCTGAGCAAGGCACTGCTGGGAGTTGAACCCATGATCTCCTGTTTACAAGACAGGCACTTTAACCAACTAAGACACAGCGCCTCTGTAAATCCAAGGTTCAAACTATTGTAAGCTCTGTTGTTTTCCAAACCTACGAAACAATAAAGTTTAAGTCTCTAACTTCCTGAGCAAGGCACTGCTGGGAGTTGAACCCAGGATCTCCTGTTTACTAAACAGGCACTTTTCCAAAACTGCGAATCCATAAAATTGAAATCTCCAACTTCCTGAGCAAGGCACTGCTGGGAGTTGAACCCAGGATCTCCTGTTTACGAAACCGGCACTTTGACCAACTAAGCCACAGTGCCTCTTTAAATGCCCATTTCACACTATTGTGAGCTCTGTTGTTTTCCAAAACTCCGAAACCATAACATTGAAATCTCTAACTTCCTGAGCAAGGCACTGCTGGGAGTTGAACCCAGGATCTCCTGTTTACTAAACAGGCACTTTTCCAAAACTGCGAATTTATAAAATTGAAATCTCCAAATTCCTGAGCAAGGCACTGCTGGGAGTTGAACCCAGGATCTCCTGTTTACTAAACAGGCGCTTTAAACAACTAAGCCACAGCGCCGCTGTAAATGCCATGTTCACACTATTGCAAGCTCTGTTGTTTTCCAAAACTCTGAAACCATAAAATTGAAATCTCTAACTTCCTGAGCAAGGCACTGCTGGGAGTTGAACCCAGGATCTCCTGTTTACTAAACAGGCACTTTTCCAAAACTGCGAATCCATAAAATTGAAATCTCCAACTTCGTGAGCAAGGCACTGCTGGGAGTTGAACCCAGGATCTCCTGTTTACGAAACAGGCACTTTTCCAAAACTGCGAATCCATAAAATTGAAATCTCCAACTTCCTGAGCAAGGCACTGCTGGGAGTTGAACCCAGGATCTCCTGTTTACGAAACCGGCACTTTGACCAACTAAGCCACAGTGCCTCTTTAAATGCCCATTTCACACTATTGTGAGCTCTGTTGTTTTCCAAAACTCCGAAACCATAACCTTGAAATCTCTAACTTCCTGAGCAAGGCACTGCTGGGAGTTGAACCCAGGATCTCCTGTTTACTAAACAGGCACTTTTCCAAAACTGCGAATTTATAAAATTGAAATCTCCAAATTCCTGAGCAAGGCACTGCTGGGAGTTGAACCCAGGATCTCCTGTTTACTAAACAGGCGCTTTAAACAACTAAGCCACAGCGCCGCTGTAAATGCCATGTTCACACTATTGCAAGCTCTGTTGTTTTCCAAAACTCTGAAACCATAAAATTGAAATCTCTAACTTCCTGAGCAAGGCACTGCTGGGAGTTGAACCCAGGATCTCCTGTTTACTAAACAGGCACTTTTCCAAAACTGCGAATCCATAAAATTGAAATCTCCAACTTCGTGAGCAAGGCACTGCTGGGAGTTGAACCCAGGATCTCCTGTTTACGAAACAGGCACTTTTCCAAAACTGCGAATCCATAAAATTGAAATCTCCAACTTCCTGAGCAAGGCACTGCTGGGAGTTGAACCCAGGATCTCCTGTTTACGAAACAGGCACTTTGACCAACTAAGACACAGCGCCTCTGTAAATCCAAGGTTCAAACTATTGTAAGCTCTGTTGTTTTCCAAACCTACGAAACCATAAAGTTTAAGTCTGCAACTTCCTGAGCAATGCACTTTGACCAACTAAGCCACAGTGCCTCTGGAAATGCCTATTTCACACTATTGTAAGCTCTGTTCTTTTCCAAACCTACGAAACAATAAAGTTTAAGTCTCTAACTTCCTGAGCAAGGCACTGCTGGGAGTTGAACCCAGGATCTCCTGTTTACTAAACAGGCACTTTTCCAAAACTGCGAATCCATAAAATTGAAATCTCCAACTTCCTGAGCAAGGCACTGCTGGAGTTGAACCCAGGATCTCCTGTTTACGAAACAGGCACTTTGACCAACTAAGCCACAGTGCCTCTTTAAATGCCCATTTCACACTATTGTGAGCTCTGTCTTTTTTTCAAAACTCCGAATACATAAAAGTGAAATCTCCAACTTCCTGAGCAAGGCACTGCTGGGAGTTGAACCCAGGATCTCCTGTTTACTAAACAGGCTCTTTAACCAACTAAGCCACAGCGCCGCTGTAAATGCCATGTTCACACTATTGCAAGCTCTGTTGTTTTCCAAAACTCCGAAACCATAAAATTGAATTCTCTAACTTCCTGAGCAAGGCACTGCTGGGAGTTGAACCCAGGATCTCCTGTTTAGTAAACAGGCACTTTTCCAAAACTGCGAATCCATAAAATTGAAATCTCCAACTTCCTGAGCAAGGCACTGCTGGAGTTGAACCCAGGATCTCCTGTTTACGAAACAGGCACTTTGACCAACTAAGCCACAGTGCCTCTGTAAATGCCCATTTCACACTATTGTGAGCTCTGTTTTTTTCCAAAACTCTGAATCCATAAAATTGAAATCTCCAACTTCCTGAGCAAGGCACTGCTGGGAGTTGAACCCATGATCTCCTGTTTACAAGACAGGCACTTTAACCAACTAAGACACAGCGCCTCTGTAAATCCAAGGTTCAAACTATTGTAAGCTCTGTTGTTTTCCAAACCTACGAAACAATAAAGTTTAAGTCTCTAACTTCCTGAGCAAGGCACTGCTGGGAGTTGAACCCAGGATCTCCTGTTTACTAAACAGGCACTTTTCCAAAACTGCGAATCCATAAAATTGAAATCTCCAACTTCCTGAGCAAGGCACTGCTGGGAGTTGAACCCAGGATCTCCTGTTTACGAAACCGGCACTTTGACCAACTAAGCCACAGTGCCTCTTTAAATGCCCATTTCACACTATTGTGAGCTCTGTTGTTTTCCAAAACTCCGAAACCATAACCTTGAAATCTCTAACTTCCTGAGCAAGGCACTGCTGGGAGTTGAACCCAGGATCTCCTGTTTACTAAACAGGCACTTTTCCAAAACTGCGAATTTATAAAATTGAAATCTCCAACTTCCTGAGCAAGGCACTGCTGGGAGTTGAACCCAGGATCTCCTGTTTACTAAACAGGCGCTTTAAACAACTAAGCCACAGCGCCGCTGTAAATGCCATGTTCACACTATTGCAAGCTCTGTTGTTTTCCAAAACTCTGAAACCATAAAATTGAAATCTCTAACTTCCTGAGCAAGGCACTGCTGGGAGTTGAACCCAGGATCTCCTGTTTACTAAACAGGCACTTTTCCAAAACTGCGAATCCATAAAATTGAAATCTCCAACTTCCTGAGCAAGGCACTGCTGGGAGTTGAACCCAGGATCTCCTGTTTACGAAACAGGCACTTTTCCAAAACTGTGAATCCATAAAATTGAAATCTCCAACTTCCTGAGCAAGGCACTGCTGGGAGTTGAACCCAGGATCTCCTGTTTACGAAACAGGCACTTTGACCAACTAAGACACAGCGCCTCTGTAAATCCAAGGTTCAAACTATTGTAAGCTCTGTTGTTTTCCAAACCTACGAAACCATAAAGTTTAAGTCTGCAACTTCCTGAGCAATGCACTTTGACCAACTAAGCCACAGTGCCTCTGGAAATGCCTATTTCACACTATTGTAAGCTCTGTTCTTTTCCAAACCTACGAAACAATAAAGTTTAAGTCTCTAACTTCCTGAGCAAGGCACTGCTGGGAGTTGAACCCAGGATCTCCTGTTTACTAAACAGGCACTTTTCCAAAACTGCGAATCCATAAAATTGAAATCTCCAACTTCCTGAGCAAGGCACTGCTGGAGTTGAACCCAGGATCTCCTGTTTACGAAACAGGCACTTTGACCAACTAAGCCACAGTGCCTCTTTAAATGCCCATTTCACACTATTGTGAGCTCTGTCTTTTTTTCAAAACTCCGAATACATAAAAGTGAAATCTCCAACTTCCTGAGCAAGGCACTGCTAAGAGTTGAACCCAGGATCTACTGTTTACTAAACAGGCTCTTTAACCAACTAAGCCACAGCGCCGCTGTAAATGCCATGTTCACACTATTGCAAGCTCTGTTGTTTTCCAAAACTCCGAAACCATAAAATTGAATTCTCTAACTTCCTGAGCAAGGCACTGCTGGGAGTTGAACCCAGGATCTCCTGTTTACTAAACAGGCACTTTTCCAAAACTGCGAATCCATAAAATTGAAATCTCCAACTTCCTGAGCAAGGCACTGCTGGAGTTGAACCCAGGATCTCCTGTTTACGAAACAGGCACTTTGACCAACTAAGCCACAGTGCCTCTGTAAATGCCCATTTCACACTATTGTGAGCTCTGTTTTTTTCCAAAACTCTGAATCCATAAAATTGAAATCTCCAACTTCCTGAGCAAGGCACTGCTGGGAGTTGAACCCATGATCTCCTGTTTACAAGACAGGCACTTTAACCAACTAAGACACAGCGCCTCTGTAAATCCAAGGTTCAAACTATTGTAAGCTCTGTTGTTTTCCAAACCTACGAAACAATAAAGTTTAAGTCTCTAACTTCCTGAGCAAGGCACTGTTGGGAGTTGAACCCAGGATCTCCTGTTTACTAAACAGGCACTTTTCCAAAACTGCGAATCCATAAAATTGAAATCTCCAACTTCCTGAGCAAGGCACTGCTGGGAGTTGAACCCAGGATCTCCTGTTTACGAAACCGGCACTTTGACCAACTAAGCCACAGTGCCTCTTTAAATGCCCATTTCACACTATTGTGAGCTCTGTTGTTTTCCAAAACTCCGAAACCATAACCTTGAAATCTCTAACTTCCTGAGCAAGGCACTGCTGGGAGTTGAACCCAGGATCTCCTGTTTACTAAACAGGCACTTTTCCAAAACTGCGAATTTATAAAATTGAAATCTCCAAATTCCTGAGCAAGGCACTGCTGGGAGTTGAACCCAGGATCTCCTGTTTACTAAACAGGCGCTTTAAACAACTAAGCCACAGCGCCGCTGTAAATGCCATGTTCACACTATTGCAAGCTCTGTTGTTTTCCAAAACTCTGAAACCATAAAATTGAAATCTCTAACTTCCTGAGCAAGGCACTGCTGGGAGTTGAACCCAGGATCTCCTGTTTACTAAACAGGCTCTTTAACCAACTAAGCCACAGCGCCGCTGTAAATGCCATGTTCACACTATTGCAAGCTCTGTTGTTTTCCAAAACTCCGAAACCATAAAATTGAATTCTCTAACTTCCTGAGCAAGGCACTGCTGGGAGTTGAACCCAGGATCTCCTGTTTACTAAACAGGCAGTTTTCCAAAACTGCGAATCCATAAAATTGAAATCTCCAACTTCCTGAGCAAGGCACTGCTGGAGTTGAACCCAGGATCTGCTGTTTACGAAACAGGCACTTTGACCAACTAAGCCACAGTGCCTCTGTAAATGCCCATTTCACACTATTGTGAGCTCTGTTTTTTTCCAAAACTCTGAATCCATAAAATTGAAATCTCCAACTTCCTGAGCAAGGCACTGCTGGGAGTTGAACCCATGATCTCCTGTTTACAAGACAGGCACTTTAACCAACTAAGACACAGCGCCTCTGTAAATCCAAGGTTCAAACTATTGTAAGCTCTGTTGTTTTCCAAACCTACGAAACAATAAAGTTTAAGTCTCTAACTTCCTGAGCAAGGCACTGCTGGGAGTTGAACCCAGGATCTCCTGTTTACTAAACAGGCACATTTCCAAAACTGCGAATCCATAAAATTGAAATCTCCAACTTCCTGAGCAAGGCACTGCTGGGAGTTGAACCCAGGATCTCCTGTTTACGAAACCGGCACTTTGACCAACTAAGCCACAGTGCCTCTTTAAATGCCCATTTCACACTATTGTGAGCTCTGTTGTTTTCCAAAACTCCGAAACCATAACATTGAAATCTCTAACTTCCTGAGCAAGGCACTGCTGGGAGTTGAACCCAGGATCTCCTGTTTACTAAACAGGCACTTTTCCAAAACTGCGAATCCATAAAATTGAAATCTCCAACTTCCTGAGCAAGGCACTGCTGGAGTTGAACCCAGGATCTCCTGTTTACGAAACAGGCACTTTGACCAACTAAGCCACAGTGCCTCTTTAAATGCCCATTTCACACTATTGTGAGCTCTGTCTTTTTTTCAAAACTCCGAATACATAAAAGTGAAATCTCCAACTTCCTGAGCAAGGCACTGCTGGGAGTTGAACCCAGGATCTCCTGTTTACTAAACAGGCTCTTTAACCAACTAAGCCACAGCGCCGCTGTAAATGCCATGTTCACACTATTGCAAGCTCTGTTGTTTTCCAAAACTCCGAAACCATAAAATTGAATTCTCTAACTTCCTGAGCAAGGCACTGCTGGGAGTTGAACCCAGGATCTCCTGTTTACTAAACAGGCACTTTTCCAAAACTGCGAATCCATAAAATTGAAATCTCCAACTTCCTGAGCAAGGCACTGCTGGAGTTGAACCCAGGATCTCCTGTTTACGAAACAGGCACTTTGACCAACTAAGCCACAGTGCCTCTGTAAATGCCCATTTCACACTATTGTGAGCTCTGTTTTTTTCCAAAACTCTGAATCCATAAAATTGAAATCTCCAACTTCCTGAGCAAGGCACTGCTGGGAGTTGAACCCATGATCTCCTGTTTACAAGACAGGCACTTTAACCAACTAAGACACAGCGCCTCTGTAAATCCAAGGTTCAAACTATTGTAAGCTCTGTTGTTTTCCAAACCTACGAAACAATAAAGTTTAAGTCTCTAACTTCCTGAGCAAGGCACTGTTGGGAGTTGAACCCAGGATCTCCTGTTTACTAAACAGGCACTTTTCCAAAACTGCGAATCCATAAAATTGAAATCTCCAACTTCCTGAGCAAGGCACTGCTGGGAGTTGAACCCAGGATCTCCTGTTTACGAAACCGGCACTTTGACCAACTAAGCCACAGTGCCTCTTTAAATGCCCATTTCACACTATTGTGAGCTCTGTTGTTTTCCAAAACTCCGAAACCATAACCTTGAAATCTCTAACTTCCTGAGCAAGGCACTGCTGGGAGTTGAACCCAGGATCTCCTGTTTACTAAACAGGCACTTTTCCAAAACTGCGAATTTATAAAATTGAAATCTCCAAATTCCTGAGCAAGGCACTGCTGGGAGTTGAACCCAGGATCTCCTGTTTACTAAACAGGCGCTTTAAACAACTAAGCCACAGCGCCGCTGTAAATGCCATGTTCACACTATTGCAAGCTCTGTTGTTTTCCAAAACTCTGAAACCATAAAATTGAAATCTCTAACTTCCTGAGCAAGGCACTGCTGGGAGTTGAACCCAGGATCTCCTGTTTACTAAACAGGCTCTTTAACCAACTAAGCCACAGCGCCGCTGTAAATGCCATGTTCACACTATTGCAAGCTCTGTTGTTTTCCAAAACTACGAAACCATAAAATTGAATTCTCTAACTTCCTGAGCAAGGCACTGCTGGGAGTTGAACCCAGGATCTCCTGTTTACTAAACAGGCAGTTTTCCAAAACTGCGAATCCATAAAATTGAAATCTCCAACTTCCTGAGCAAGGCACTGCTGGAGTTGAACCCAGGATCTCCTGTTTACGAAACAGGCACTTTGACCAACTAAGCCACAGTGCCTCTGTAAATGCCCATTTCACACTATTGTGAGCTCTGTTTTTTTCCAAAACTCTGAATCCATAAAATTGAAATCTCCAACTTCCTGAGCAAGGCACTGCTGGGAGTTGAACCCATGATCTCCTGTTTACAAGACAGGCACTTTAACCAACTAAGACACAGCGCCTCTGTAAATCCAAGGTTCAAACTATTGTAAGCTCTGTTGTTTTCCAAACCTACGAAACAATAAAGTTTAAGTCTCTAACTTCCTGAGCAAGGCACTGCTGGGAGTTGAACCCAGGATCTCCTGTTTACTAAACAGGCACATTTCCAAAACTGCGAATCCATAAAATTGAAATCTCCAACTTCCTGAGCAAGGCACTGCTGGGAGTTGAACCCAGGATCTCCTGTTTACGAAACCGGCACTTTGACCAACTAAGCCACAGTGCCTCTTTAAATGCCCATTTCACACTATTGTGAGCTCTGTTGTTTTCCAAAACTCCGAAACCATAACATTGAAATCTCTAACTTCCTGAGCAAGGCACTGCTGGGAGTTGAACCCAGGATCTCCTGTTTACTAAACAGGCACTTTTCCAAAACTGCGAATCCATAAAATTGAAATCTCCAACTTCCTGAGCAAGGCACTGCTGGAGTTGAACCCAGGATCTCCTGTTTACGAAACAGGCACTTTGACCAACTAAGCCACAGTGCCTCTTTAAATGCCCATTTCACACTATTGTGAGCTCTGTCTTTTTTTCAAAACTCCGAATACATAAAAGTGAAATCTCCAACTTCCTGAGCAAGGCACTGCTGGGAGTTGAACCCAGGATCTCCTGTTTACTAAACAGGCTCTTTAACCAACTAAGCCACAGCGCCGCTGTAAATGCCATGTTCACACTATTGCAAGCTCTGTTGTTTTCCAAAACTCCGAAACCATAAAATTGAATTCTCTAACTTCCTGAGCAAGGCACTGCTGGGAGTTGAACCCAGGATCTCCTGTTTACTAAACAGGCACTTTTCCAAAACTGCGAATCCATAAAATTGAAATCTCCAACTTCCTGAGCAAGGCACTGCTGGAGTTGAACCCAGGATCTCCTGTTTACGAAACAGGCACTTTGACCAACTAAGCCACAGTGCCTCTGTAAATGCCCATTTCACACTATTGTGAGCTCTGTTTTTTTCCAAAACTCTGAATCCATAAAATTGAAATCTCCAACTTCCTGAGCAAGGCACTGCTGGGAGTTGAACCCATGATCTCCTGTTTACAAGACAGGCACTTTAACCAACTAAGACACAGCGCCTCTGTAAATCCAAGGTTCAAACTATTGTAAGCTCTGTTGTTTTCCAAACCTACGAAACAATAAAGTTTAAGTCTCTAACTTCCTGAGCAAGGCACTGCTGGGAGTTGAACCCAGGATCTCCTGTTTACTAAACAGGCACTTTTCCAAAACTGCGAATCCATAAAATTGAAATCTCCAACTTCCTGAGCAAGGCACTGCTGGGAGTTGAACCCAGGATCTCCTGTTTACGAAACCGGCACTTTGACCAACTAAGCCACAGTGCCTCTTTAAATGCCCATTTCACACTATTGTGAGCTCTGTTGTTTTCCAAAACTCCGAAACCATAACCTTGAAATCTCTAACTTCCTGAGCAAGGCACTGCTGGGAGTTGAACCCAGGATCTCCTGTTTACTAAACAGGCACTTTTCCAAAACTGCGAATTTATAAAATTGAAATCTCCAAATTCCTGAGCAAGGCACTGCTGGGAGTTGAACCCAGGATCTCCTGTTTACTAAACAGGCGCTTTAAACAACTAAGCCACAGCGCCGCTGTAAATGCCATGTTCACACTATTGCAAGCTCTGTTGTTTTCCAAAACTCTGAAACCATAAAATTGAAATCTCTAACTTCCTGAGCAAGGCACTGCTGGGAGTTGAACCCAGGATCTCCTGTTTACTAAACAGGCTCTTTAACCAACTAAGCCACAGCGCCGCTGTAAATGCCATGTTCACACTATTGCAAGCTCTGTTGTTTTCCAAAACTCCGAAACCATAAAATTGAATTCTCTAACTTCCTGAGCAAGGCACTGCTGGGAGTTGAACCCAGGATCTCCTGTTTACTAAACAGGCAGTTTTCCAAAACTGCGAATCCATAAAATTGAAATCTCCAACTTCCTGAGCAAGGCACTGCTGGAGTTGAACCCAGGATCTCCTGTTTACGAAACAGGCACTTTGACCAACTAAGCCACAGTGCCTCTGTAAATGCCCATTTCACACTATTGTGAGCTCTGTTTTTTTCCAAAACTCTGAATCCATAAAATTGAAATCTCCAACTTCCTGAGCAAGGCACTGCTGGGAGTTGAACCCATGATCTCCTGTTTACAAGACAGGCACTTTAACCAACTAAGACACAGCGCCTCTGTAAATCCAAGGTTCAAACTATTGTAAGCTCTGTTGTTTTCCAAACCTACGAAACAATAAAGTTTAAGTCTCTAACTTCCTGAGCAAGGCACTGCTGGGAGTTGAACCCAGGATCTCCTGTTTACTAAACAGGCACTTTTCCAAAACTGCGAATCCATAAAATTGAAATCTCCAACTTCCTGAGCAAGGCACTGCTGGGAGTTGAACCCAGGATCTCCTGTTTACGAAACCGGCACTTTGACCAACTAAGCCACAGTGCCTCTTTAAATGCCCATTTCACACTATTGTGAGCTCTGTTGTTTTCCAAAACTCCGAAACCATAACATTGAAATCTCTAACTTCCTGAGCAAGGCACTGCTGGGAGTTGAACCCAGGATCTCCTGTTTACTAAACAGGCACTTTTCCAAAACTGCGAATTTATAAAATTGAAATCTCCAAATTCCTGAGCAAGGCACTGCTGGGAGTTGAACCCAGGATCTCCTGTTTACTAAACAGGCGCTTTAAACAACTAAGCCACAGCGCCGCTGTAAATGCCATGTTCACACTATTGCAAGCTCTGTTGTTTTCCAAAACTCTGAAACCATAAAATTGAAATCTCTAACTTCCTGAGCAAGGCACTGCTGGGAGTTGAACCCAGGATCTCCTGTTTACTAAACAGGCACTTTTCCAAAACTGCGAATCCATAAAATTGAAATCTCCAACTTCGTGAGCAAGGCACTGCTGGGAGTTGAACCCAGGATCTCCTGTTTACGAAACAGGCACTTTTCCAAAACTGCGAATCCATAAAATTGAAATCTCCAACTTCCTGAGCAAGGCACTGCTGGGAGTTGAACCCAGGATCTCCTGTTTACGAAACAGGCACTTTGACCAACTAAGACACAGCGCCTCTGTAAATCCAAGGTTCAAACTATTGTAAGCTCTGTTGTTTTCCAAACCTACGAAACCATAAAGTTTAAGTCTGCAACTTCCTGAGCAATGCACTTTGACCAACTAAGCCACAGTGCCTCTGGAAATGCCTATTTCACACTATTGTAAGCTCTGTTCTTTTCCAAACCTACGAAACAATAAAGTTTAAGTCTCTAACTTCCTGAGCAAGGCACTGCTGGGAGTTGAACCCAGGATCTCCTGTTTACTAAACAGGCACTTTTCCAAAACTGCGAATCCATAAAATTGAAATCTCCAACTTCCTGAGCAAGGCACTGCTGGAGTTGAACCCAGGATCTCCTGTTTACGAAACAGGCACTTTGACCAACTAAGCCACAGTGCCTCTTTAAATGCCCATTTCACACTATTGTGAGCTCTGTCTTTTTTTCAAAACTCCGAATACATAAAAGTGAAATCTCCAACTTCCTGAGCAAGGCACTGCTGGGAGTTGAACCCAGGATCTCCTGTTTACTAAACAGGCTCTTTAACCAACTAAGCCACAGCGCCGCTGTAAATGCCATGTTCACACTATTGCAAGCTCTGTTGTTTTCCAAAACTCCGAACCATAAAATTGAATTCTCTAACTTCCTGAGCAAGGCACTGCTGGGAGTTGAACCCAGGATCTCCTGTTTACTAAACAGGCACTTTTCCAAAACTGCGAATCCATAAAATTGAAATCTCCAACTTCCTGAGCAAGGCACTGCTGGAGTTGAACCCAGGATCTCCTGTTTACGAAACAGGCACTTTGACCAACTAAGCCACAGTGCCTCTGTAAATGCCCATTTCACACTATTGTGAGCTCTGTTTTTTTCCAAAACTCTGAATCCATAAAATTGAAATCTCCAACTTCCTGAGCAAGGCACTGCTGGGAGTTGAACCCAGGATCTCCTGTTTACTAAACAGGCACTTTTCCAAAACTGCGAATTTATAAAATTGAAATCTCCAAATTCCTGAGCAAGGCACTGCTGGGAGTTGAACCCAGGATCTCCTGTTTACTAAACAGGCGCTTTAAACAACTAAGCCACAGCGCCGCTGTAAATGCCATGTTCACACTATTGCAAGCTCTGTTGTTTTCCAAAACTCTGAAACCATAAAATTGAAATCTCTAACTTCCTGAGCAAGGCACTGCTGGGAGTTGAACCCAGGATCTCCTGTTTACTAAACAGGCTCTTTAACCAACTAAGCCACAGCGCCGCTGTAAATGCCATGTTCACACTATTGCAAGCTCTGTTGTTTTCCAAAACTCTGAAACCATAAAATTGAAATCTCTAACTTCCTGAGCAAGGCACTGCTGGGAGTTGAACCCAGGATCTCCTGTTTACTAAACAGGCACTTTTCCAAAACTGCGAATCCATAAAATTGAAATCTCCAACTTCGTGAGCAAGGCACTGCTGGGAGTTGAACCCAGGATCTCCTGTTTACGAAACAGGCACTTTTCCAAAACTGCGAATCCATAAAATTGAAATCTCCAACTTCCTGAGCAAGGCACTGCTGGGAGTTGAACCCAGGATCTCCTGTTTACGAAACAGGCACTTTGACCAACTAAGACACAGCGCCTCTGTAAATCCAAGGTTCAAACTATTGTAAGCTCTGTTGTTTTCCAAACCTACGAAACCATAAAGTTTAAGTCTGCAACTTCCTGAGCAATGCACTTTGACCAACTAAGCCACAGTGCCTCTGGAAATGCCTATTTCACACTATTGTAAGCTCTGTTCTTTTCCAAACCTACGAAACAATAAAGTTTAAGTCTCTAACTTCCTGAGCAAGGCACTGCTGGGAGTTGAACCCAGGATCTCCTGTTTACTAAACAGGCACTTTTCCAAAACTGCGAATCCATAAAATTGAAATCTCCAACTTCCTGAGCAAGGCACTGCTGGAGTTGAACCCAGGATCTCCTGTTTACGAAACAGGCACTTTGACCAACTAAGCCACAGTGCCTCTTTAAATGCCCATTTCACACTATTGTGAGCTCTGTCTTTTTTTCAAAACTCCGAATACATAAAAGTGAAATCTCCAACTTCCTGAGCAAGGCACTGCTGGGAGTTGAACCCAGGATCTCCTGTTTACTAAACAGGCTCTTTAACCAACTAAGCCACAGCGCCGCTGTAAATGCCATGTTCACACTATTGCAAGCTCTGTTGTTTTCCAAAACTCCGAACCATAAAATTGAATTCTCTAACTTCCTGAGCAAGGCACTGCTGGGAGTTGAACCCAGGATCTCCTGTTTACTAAACAGGCACTTTTCCAAAACTGCGAATCCATAAAATTGAAATCTCCAACTTCCTGAGCAAGGCACTGCTGGAGTTGAACCCAGGATCTCCTGTTTACGAAACAGGCACTTTGACCAACTAAGCCACAGTGCCTCTGTAAATGCCCATTTCACACTATTGTGAGCTCTGTTTTTTTCCAAAACTCTGAATCCATAAAATTGAAATCTCCAACTTCCTGAGCAAGGCACTGCTGGGAGTTGAACCCAGGATCTCCTGTTTACTAAACAGGCACTTTTCCAAAACTGCGAATTTATAAAATTGAAATCTCCAAATTCCTGAGCAAGGCACTGCTGGGAGTTGAACCCAGGATCTCCTGTTTACTAAACAGGCGCTTTAAACAACTAAGCCACAGCGCCGCTGTAAATGCCATGTTCACACTATTGCAAGCTCTGTTGTTTTCCAAAACTCTGAAACCATAAAATTGAAATCTCTAACTTCCTGAGCAAGGCACTGCTGGGAGTTGAACCCAGGATCTCCTGTTTACTAAACAGGCTCTTTAACCAACTAAGCCACAGCGCCGCTGTAAATGCCATGTTCACACTATTGCAAGCTCTGTTGTTTTCCAAAACTCCGAAACCATAAAATTGAATTCTCTAACTTCCTGAGCAAGGCACTGCTGGGAGTTGAACCCAGGATCTCCTGTTTACTAAACAGGCAGTTTTCCAAAACTGCGAATCCATAAAATTGAAATCTCCAACTTCCTGAGCAAGGCACTGCTGGAGTTGAACCCAGGATCTCCTGTTTACGAAACAGGCACTTTGACCAACTAAGCCACAGTGCCTCTGTAAATGCCCATTTCACACTATTGTGAGCTCTGTTTTTTTCCAAAACTCTGAATCCATAAAATTGAAATCTCCAACTTCCTGAGCAAGGCACTGCTGGGAGTTGAACCCATGATCTCCTGTTTACAAGACAGGCACTTTAACCAACTAAGACACAGCACCTCTGTAAATCCAAGGTTCAAACTATTGTAAGCTCTGTTGTTTTCCAAACCTACGAAACAATAAAGTTTAAGTCTCTAACTTCCTGAGCAAGGCACTGCTGGGAGTTGAACCCAGGATCTCCTGTTTACTAAACAGGCACTTTTCCAAAAATTCGAATCCATAAAATTGAAATCTCCAACTTCCTGAGCAAGGCACTGCTGGGAGTTGAACCCAGGATCTCCTGTTTACGAAACCGGCACTTTGACCAACTAAGCCACAGTGCCTCTTTAAATGCCCATTTCACACTATTGTGAGCTCTGTTGTTTTCCAAAACTCCGAAACCATAACATTGAAATCTCTAACTTCCTGAGCAAGGCACTGCTGGGAGTTGAACCCAGGATCTCCTGTTTACTAAACAGGCACTTTTCCAAAACTGCGAATTTATAAAATTGAAATCTCCAAATTCCTGAGCAAGGCACTGCTGGGAGTTGAACCCAGGATCTCCTGTTTAGTAAACAGGCGCTTTAAACAACTAAGCCACAGCGCCGCTGTAAATGCCATGTTCACACTATTGCAAGCTCTGTTGTTTTCCAAAACTCTGAAACCATAAAATTGAAATCTCTAACTTCCTGAGCAAGGCACTGCTGGGAGTTGAACCCAGGATCTCCTGTTTACTAAACAGGCACTTTTCCAAAACTGCGAATCCATAAAATTGAAATCTCCAACTTCGTGAGCAAGGCACTGCTGGGAGTTGAACCCAGGATCTCCTGTTTACGAAACAGGCACTTTTCCAAAACTGTGAATCCATAAAATTGAAATCTCCAACTTCCTGAGCAAGGCACTGCTGGGAGTTGAACCCAGGATCTCCTGTTTACGGAACAGGCACTTTGACCAACTAAGACACAGCGCCTCTGTAAATCCAAGGTTCAAACTATTGTAAGCTCTGTTGTTTTCCAAACCTACGAAACCATAAAGTTTAAGTCTGCAACTTCCTGAGCAATGCACTTTGACCAACTAAGCCACAGTGCCTCTGGAAATGCCTATTTCACACTATTGTAAGCTCTGTTCTTTTCCAAACCTACGAAACAATAAAGTTTAAGTCTCTAACTTCCTGAGCAAGGCACTGCTGGGAGTTGAACCCAGGATCTCCTGTTTACTAAACAGGCACTTTTCCAAAACTGCGAATCCATAAAATTGAAATCTCCAACTTCCTGAGCAAGGCACTGCTGGAGTTGAACCCAGGATCTCCTGTTTACGAAACAGGCACTTTGACCAACTAAGCCACAGTGCCTCTTTAAATGCCCATTTCACACTATTGTGAGCTCTGTCTTTTTTTCAAAACTCCGAATACATAAAAGTGAAATCTCCAACTTCCTGAGCAAGGCACTGCTAAGAGTTGAACCCAGGATCTACTGTTTACTAAACAGGCTCTTTAACCAACTAAGCCACAGCGCCGCTGTAAATGCCATGTTCACACTATTGCAAGCTCTGTTGTTTTCCAAAACTCCGAAACCATAAAATTGAATTCTCTAACTTCCTGAGCAAGGCACTGCTGGGAGTTGAACCCAGGATCTCCTGTTTACTAAACAGGCACTTTTCCAAAACTGCGAATCCATAAAATTGAAATCTCCAACTTCCTGAGCAAGGCACTGCTGGAGTTGAACCCAGGATCTCCTGTTTACGAAACAGGCACTTTGACCAACTAAGCCACAGTGCCTCTGTAAATGCCCATTTCACACTATTGTGAGCTCTGTTTTTTTCCAAAACTCTGAATCCATAAAATTGAAATCTCCAACTTCCTGAGCAAGGCACTGCTGGGAGTTGAACCCATGATCTCCTGTTTACAAGACAGGCACTTTAACCAACTAAGACACAGCGCCTCTGTAAATCCAAGGTTCAAACTATTGTAAGCTCTGTTGTTTTCCAAACCTACGAAACAATAAAGTTTAAGTCTCTAACTTCCTGAGCAAGGCACTGTTGGGAGTTGAACCCAGGATCTCCTGTTTACTAAACAGGCACTTTTCCAAAACTGCGAATCCATAAAATTGAAATCTCCAACTTCCTGAGCAAGGCACTGCTGGGAGTTGAACCCAGGATCTCCTGTTTACGAAACCGGCACTTTGACCAACTAAGCCACAGTGCCTCTTTAAATGCCCATTTCACACTATTGTGAGCTCTGTTGTTTTCCAAAACTCCGAAACCATAACCTTGAAATCTCTAACTTCCTGAGCAAGGCACTGCTGGGAGTTGAACCCAGGATCTCCTGTTTACTAAACAGGCACTTTTCCAAAACTGCGAATTTATAAAATTGAAATCTCCAAATTCCTGAGCAAGGCACTGCTGGGAGTTGAACCCAGGATCTCCTGTTTACTAAACAGGCGCTTTAAACAACTAAGCCACAGCGCCGCTGTAAATGCCATGTTCACACTATTGCAAGCTCTGTTGTTTTCCAAAACTCTGAAACCATAAAATTGAAATCTCTAACTTCCTGAGCAAGGCACTGCTGGGAGTTGAACCCAGGATCTCCTGTTTACTAAACAGGCTCTTTAACCAACTAAGCCACAGCGCCGCTGTAAATGCCATGTTCACACTATTGCAAGCTCTGTTGTTTTCCAAAACTCCGAAACCATAAAATTGAATTCTCTAACTTCCTGAGCAAGGCACTGCTGGGAGTTGAACCCAGGATCTCCTGTTTACTAAACAGGCAGTTTTCCAAAACTGCGAATCCATAAAATTGAAATCTCCAACTTCCTGAGCAAGGCACTGCTGGAGTTGAACCCAGGATCTCCTGTTTACGAAACAGGCACTTTGACCAACTAAGCCACAGTGCCTCTGTAAATGCCCATTTCACACTATTGTGAGCTCTGTTTTTTTCCAAAACTCTGAATCCATAAAATTGAAATCTCCAACTTCCTGAGCAAGGCACTGCTGGGAGTTGAACCCATGATCTCCTGTTTACAAGACAGGCACTTTAACCAACTAAGACACAGCGCCTCTGTAAATCCAAGGTTCAAACTATTGTAAGCTCTGTTGTTTTCCAAACCTACGAAACAATAAAGTTTAAGTCTCTAACTTCCTGAGCAAGGCACTGCTGGGAGTTGAACCCAGGATCTCCTGTTTACTAAACAGGCACATTTCCAAAACTGCGAATCCATAAAATTGAAATCTCCAACTTCCTGAGCAAGGCACTGCTGGGAGTTGAACCCAGGATCTCCTGTTTACGAAACCGGCACTTTGACCAACTAAGCCACAGTGCCTCTTTAAATGCCCATTTCACACTATTGTGAGCTCTGTTGTTTTCCAAAACTCCGAAACCATAACATTGAAATCTCTAACTTCCTGAGCAAGGCACTGCTGGGAGTTGAACCCAGGATCTCCTGTTTACTAAACAGGCACTTTTCCAAAACTGCGAATTTATAAAATTGAAATCTCCAAATTCCTGAGCAAGGCACTGCTGGGAGTTGAACCCAGGATCTCCTGTTTACTAAACAGGCGCTTTAAACAACTAAGCCACAGCGCCGCTGTAAATGCCATGTTCACACTATTGCAAGCTCTGTTGTTTTCCAAAACTCTGAAACCATAAAATTGAAATCTCTAACTTCCTGAGCAAGGCACTGCTGGGAGTTGAACCCAGGATCTCCTGTTTACTAAACAGGCACTTTTCCAAAACTGCGAATCCATAAAATTGAAATCTCCAACTTCGTGAGCAAGGCACTGCTGGGAGTTGAACCCAGGATCTCGTGTTTACTAAACAGGCACTTTAACCAACTAAGCCACAGCTCAGCTGTAAATGCCATGTTCACACTATTGCAAGCTCTGTTGTTTTCCAAAACTACGAAACCATAAAATTCAAGTCCATAATTACATGAAAGAGGCACTGCTGGGAGTTGAACACGGGATCTCCTGTTTTCGAAACAGGCACTTTGACCAACTAAGCCACAGTGGCTCTGTAAATGCCCATTTCACACTATTGCAAGCTCTGTTGTTTTCCAAAACTCCGAAACCATAAAATTGAAATCTCTAACTTCCTGAGCAAGGCACTGCTGGGAGTTGAACCCAGGATCTCCTGTTTACCAAACAGGCACTTTTCCAAAACTGCGAATCCATAAAATTGAAATCTCCAACTTCCTGAGCAAGGCACTGCTGGGAGTTGAACCCAGGATCTCCTGTTTACGAAACAGGCACTTTTCCAAAACTGCGAATTTAAAAAATTGAAATCTCCAACTTCCTGAGCAAGGCACTGCTGGGAGTTGAACCCAGGATCTCCTGTTTACTAAACAGGCGCTTTAACCAACTAAGCCACAGCACCGCTGTAAATGCCATGTTCACACTATTGCAAGCTCTGTTGTTTTCCAAAACTCCGAAACCATAAAATTGAAATCTCTAACTTCCTGACCAAGGCACTGCTGGGAGTTGAACCCAGGATCTCCTGTTTACTAAACAGGCAGTTTTCCAAAACTGCGAATCCATAAAATTGAAATCTCCAACTTCCTGAGCAAGGCACTGCTGGAGTTGAACCCAGGATCTCCTGTTTACGAAACAGGCACTTTGACCAACTAAGCCACAGTGCCTCTGTAAATGCCCATTTCACACTATTGTGAGCTCTGTTTTTTTCCAAAACTCTGAATCCATAAAATTGAAATCTCCAACTTCCTGAGCAAGGCACTGCTGGGAGTTGAACCCATGATCTCCTGTTTACAAGACAGGCACTTTAACCAACTAAGACACAGCGCCTCTGTAAATCCAAGGTTCAAACTATTGTAAGCTCTGTTGTTTTCCAAACCTACGAAACAATAAAGTTTAAGTCTCTAACTTCCTGAGCAAGGCACTGCTGGGAGTTGAACCCAGGATCTCCTGTTTACTAAACAGGCACATTTCCAAAACTGCGAATCCATAAAATTGAAATCTCCAACTTCCTGAGCAAGGCACTGCTGGGAGTTGAACCCAGGATCTCCTGTTTACGAAACCGGCACTTTGACCAACTAAGCCACAGTGCCTCTTTAAATGCCCATTTCACACTATTGTGAGCTCTGTTGTTTTCCAAAACTCCGAAACCATAACATTGAAATCTCTAACTTCCTGAGCAAGGCACTGCTGGGAGTTGAACCCAGGATCTCCTGTTTACTAAACAGGCACTTTTCCAAAACTGCGAATTTATAAAATTGAAATCTCCAAATTCCTGAGCAAGGCACTGCTGGGAGTTGAACCCAGGATCTCCTGTTTACTAAACAGGCGCTTTAAACAACTAAGCCACAGCGCCGCTGTAAATGCCATGTTCACACTATTGCAAGCTCTGTTGTTTTCCAAAACTCTGAAACCATAAAATTGAAATCTCTAACTTCCTGAGCAAGGCACTGCTGGGAGTTGAACCCAGGATCTCCTGTTTACTAAACAGGCACTTTTCCAAAACTGCGAATCCATAAAATTGAAATCTCCAACTTCGTGAGCAAGGCACTGCTGGGAGTTGAACCCAGGATCTCCTGTTTACGAAACAGGCACTTTTCCAAAACTGCGAATCCATAAAATTGAAATCTCCAACTTCCTGAGCAAGGCACTGCTGGGTGTTGAACCCAGGATCTCCTGTTTACGAAACAGGCACTTTGACCAACCAAGCCACAGCGCCTCTGTAAATCCAAGGTTCAAACTATTGTAAGATCTGTTGTTTTCCAAACCTACGAAACCATAAAGTTTAAGTCTGCAACTTCCTGAGCAATGCACTTTGACCAACTAAGCCACAGTGCCTCTGGAAATGCCTATTTCACACTATTGTAAGCTCTGTTCTTTTCCAAACCTACGAAACAATAAAGTTTAAGTCTCTAACTTCCTGAGCAAGGCACTGCTGGGAGTTGAACCCAGGATCTCCTGTTTACTAAACAGGCACTTTTCCAAAACTGCGAATCCATAAAATTGAAATCTCCAACTTCCTGAGCAAGGCACTGCTGGAGTTGAACCCAGGATCTCCTGTTTACGAAACATGCACTTTAACCAATTAAGCCACAGTGCCTCTTTAAATGCCCATTTCACACTATTGTGAGCTATGTTTTTTTTCCAAAACTCCGAATACATAAAATTGAAATCTCCAACTTCCTGAGCAAGGCACTGCTGGGAGTTGAACCCAGGATCTCGTGTTTACTAAACAGGCACTTTAACCAACTAAGCCACAGCTCAGCTGTAAATGCCATGTTCACACTATTGCAAGCTCTGTTGTTTTCCAAAACTACGAAACCATAAAATTCAAGTCCATAATTACATGAAAGAGGCACTGCTGGGAGTTGAACACGGGATCTCCTGTTTTCGAAACAGGCACTTTGACCAACTAAGCCACAGTGGCTCTGTAAATGCCCATTTCACACTATTGCAAGCTCTGTTGTTTTCCAAAACTCCGAAACCATAAAATTGAAATCTCTAACTTCCTGAGCAAGGCACTGCTGGGAGTTGAACCCAGGATCTCCTGTTTACCAAACAGGCACTTTTCCAAAACTGCGAATCCATAAAATTGAAATCTCCAACTTCCTGAGCAAGGCACTGCTGGGAGTTGAACCCAGGATCTCCTGTTTACGAAACAGGCACTTTTCCAAAACTGCGAATTTAAAAAATTGACATCTCCAACTTCCTGAGCAAGGCACTGCTGGGAGTTGAACCCAGGATCTCCTGTTTACTAAACAGGCGCTTTAACCAACTAAGCCACAGCACCGCTGTAAATGCCATGTTCACACTATTGCAAGCTCTGTTGTTTTCCAAAACTCCGAAACCATAAAATTGAAATCTCTAACTTCCTGACCAAGGCACTGCTGGGAGTTGAACCCAGGATCTCCTGTTTACTAAACAGGCACATTTCCAAAACTGCGAATCCATAAAATTGAAATCTCCAACTTCCTGAGCAAGGCACTGCTGGGAGTTGAACCCAGGATCTCCTGTTTACGAAACCGGCACTTTGACCAACTAAGCCACAGTGCCTCTTTAAATGCCCATTTCACACTATTGTGAGCTCTGTTGTTTTCCAAAACTCCGAAACCATAACATTGAAATCTCTAACTTCCTGAGCAAGGCACTGCTGGGAGTTGAACCCAGGATCTCCTGTTTACTAAACAGGCACTTTTCCAAAACTGCGAATTTATAAAATTGAAATCTCCAAATTCCTGAGCAAGGCACTGCTGGGAGTTGAACCCAGGATCTCCTGTTTACTAAACAGGCGCTTTAAACAACTAAGCCACAGCGCCGCTGTAAATGCCATGTTCACACTATTGCAAGCTCTGTTGTTTTCCAAAACTCTGAAACCATAAAATTGAAATCTCTAACTTCCTGAGCAAGGCACTGCTGGGAGTTGAACCCAGGATCTCCTGTTTACTAAACAGGCACTTTTCCAAAACTGCGAATCCATAAAATTGAAATCTCCAACTTCCTGAGCAAGGCACTGCTGGGAGTTGAACCCAGGATCTCCTGTTTACGAAACAGGCACTTTTCCAAAACTGCGAATCCATAAAATTGAAATCTCCAACTTCCTGAGCAAGGCACTGCTGGGTGTTGAACCCAGGATCTCCTGTTTACGAAACAGGCACTTTGACCAACTAAGACACAGCGCCTCTGTAAATCCAAGGTTCAAACTATTGTAAGCTCTGTTGTTTTCCAAACCTACGAAACCATAAAGTTTAAGTCTGCAACTTCCTGAGCAATGCACTTTGACCAACTAAGCCACAGTGCCTCTGGAAATGCCTATTTCACACTATTGTAAGCTCTGTTCTTTTCCAAACCTACGAAACAATAAAGTTTAAGTCTCTAACTTCCTGAGCAAGGCACTGCTGGGAGTTGAACCCAGGATCTCCTGTTTACTAAACAGGCACTTTTCCAAAACTGCGAATCCATAAAATTGAAATCTCCAACTTCCTGAGCAAGGCACTGCTGGAGTTGAACCCAGGATCTCCTGTTTACGAAACATGCACTTTAACCAATTAAGCCACAGTGCCTCTTTAAATGCCCATTTCACACTATTGTGAGCTATGTTTTTTTTCCAAAACTCCGAATACATAAAATTGAAATCTCCAACTTCCTGAGCAAGGCACTGCTGGGAGTTGAACCCAGGATCTCGTTTTTACTAAACAGGCACTTTAACCAACTAAGCCACAGCTCAGCTGTAAATGCCATGTTCACACTATTGCAAGCTCTGTTGTTTTCCAAAACTACGAAACCATAAAATTCAAGTCCATAATTACATGAAAGAGGCACTGCTGGGAGTTGAACACGGGATCTCCTGTTTTCGAAACAGGCACTTTGACCAACTAAGCCACAGTGGCTCTGTAAATGCCCATTTCACACTATTGCAAGCTCTGTTGTTTTCCAAAACTCCGAAACCATAAAATTGAAATCTCTAACTTCCTGAGCAAGGCACTGCTGGGAGTTGAACCCAGGATCTCCTGTTTACCAAACAGGCACTTTTCCAAAACTGCGAATCCATAAAATTGAAATCTCCAACTTCCTGAGCAAGGCACTGCTGGGAGTTGAACCCAGGATCTCCTGTTTACGAAACAGGCACTTTTCCAAAACTGCGAATTTAAAAAATTGAAATCTCCAACTTCCTGAGCAAGGCACTGCTGGGAGTTGAACCCAGGATCTCCTGTTTACTAAACAGGCGCTTTAACCAACTAAGCCACAGCACCGCTGTAAATGCCATGTTCACACTATTGCAAGCTCTGTTGTTTTCCAAAACTCCGAAACCATAAAATTGAAATCTCTAACTTCCTGACCAAGGCACTGCTGGGAGTTGAACCCAGGATCTCCTGTTTACTAAACAGGCACATTTCCAAAACTGCGAATCCATAAAATTGAAATCTCCAACTTCCTGAGCAAGGCACTGCTGGGAGTTGAACCCAGGATCTCCTGTTTACGAAACCGGCACTTTGACCAACTAAGCCACAGTGCCTCTTTAAATGCCCATTTCACACTATTGTGAGCTCTGTTGTTTTCCAAAACTCCGAAACCATAACATTGAAATCTCTAACTTCCTGAGCAAGGCACTGCTGGGAGTTGAACCCAGGATCTCCTGTTTACTAAACAGGCGCTTTAACCAACTAAGCCACAGCTCAGCTGTAAATGCCATGTTCACACTATTGCAAGCTCTGTTGTTTTCCAAAACTACGAAACCATAAAATTCAAGTCCATAATTACATGAAAGAGGCACTGCTGGGAGTTGAACACGGGATCTCCTGTTTTCGAAAAAGGCACTTTGACCAACTAAGCCACAGTGCCTCTGTAAATGCCCATTTCACACTATTGCAAGCTCTGTTGTTTTCCAAAACTCCGAAACCATAAAATTGAAATCTCTAACTTCCTGACCAAGGCACTGCTGGGAGTTGAACCCAGGATCTCCTGTTTACTAAACAGGCACTTTTCCAAAACTGCGAATTTATAAAATTGAAATCTCCAAATTCCTGAGCAAGGCACTGCTGGGAGTTGAACCCAGGATCTCCTGTTTACTAAACAGGCGCTTTAAACAACTAAGCCACAGCGCCGCTGTAAATGCCATGTTCACACTATTGCAAGCTCTGTTGTTTTCCAAAACTCTGAAACCATAAAATTGAAATCTCTAACTTCCTGAGCAAGGCACTGCTGGGAGTTGAACCCAGGATCTCCTGTTTACTAAACAGGCACTTTTCCAAAACTGCGAATCCATAAAATTGAAATCTCCAACTTCGTGAGCAAGGCACTGCTGGGAGTTGAACCCAGGATCTCCTGTTTACGAAACAGGCACTTTTCCAAAACTGCGATTCCATAAAATTGAAATCTCCAACTTCCTGAGCAAGGCACTGCTGGGAGTTGAACCCAGGATCTCCTGTTTACGAAACAGGCACTTTGACCAACTAAGACACAGCGCCTCTGTAAATCCAAGGTTCAAACTATTGTAAGCTCTGTTGTTTTCCAAACCTACGAAACCATAAAGTTTAAGTCTGCAACTTCCTGAGCAATGCACTTTGACCAACTAAGCCACAGTGCCTCTGGAAATGCCTATTTCACACTATTGTAAGCTCTGTTCTTTTCCAAACCTACGAAACAATAAAGTTTAAGTCTCTAACTTCCTGAGCAAGGCACTGCTGGGAGTTGAACCCAGGATCTCCTGTTTACTAAACAGGCACTTTTCCAAAACTGCGAATCCATAAAATTGAAATCTCCAACTTCCTGAGCAAGGCACTGCTGGGAGTTGAACCCAGGATCTCCTGTTTACGAAACAGGTACTTTGACCAACTAAGCCACAGTGCCTCTTTAAATGCCCATTTCACACTATTGTGAGCTCTGTTTTTTTTCCAAAATTCCGAATACATAAAATTGAAATCTCCAACTTCCTGAGCAAGGCACTGCTGGGAGTTGAACCCAGGATCTCGTGTTTACTAAACAGGCTCTTTTACCAACTAAGCCACAGCTCTGCTGTAAATGCAATGTTCACACTATTGCAAGCTCTGTTGTTTTCCAAAACTACGAAACCATAAAATTCATGTCCATAATTACATGAAAGAGGCACTGCTGGGAGTTGAACACGGGATCTCCTGTTTACGAAACAGGCACTTTGACCAACTAAGCCACAGTGCCTCTGTAAATGCCCATTTCACACTATTGTGAGCTCTGTTTTTTTCCAAAACTCTGAATCCATAAAATTGAAATCTCCAACTTCCTGAGCAAGGCACTGCTGGGAGTTGAACCCAGGATCTCCTGTTTACGAAACAGGTACTTTGACCAACTAAGCCACAGTGCCTCTTTAAATGCCCATTTCACACTATTGTGAGCTCTGTCTTTTTTTCAAAACTCCGAATACATAAAAGTGAAATCTCCAACTTCCTGAGCAAGGCACTGCTGGGAGTTGAACCCAGGATCTCCTGTTTACTAAACAGGCTCTTTAACCAACTAAGCCACAGCGCCGCTGTAAATGCCATGTTCACACTATTGCAAGCTCTGTTGTTTTCCAAAACTCCGAAACCATAAAATTGAATTCTCTAACTTCCTGAGCAAGGCACTGCTGGGAGTTGAACCCAGGATCTCCTGTTTACTAAACAGGCACTTTTCCAAAACTGCGAATCCATAAAATTGAAATCTCCAACTTCCTGAGCAAGGCACTGCTGGAGTTGAACCCAGGATCTCCTGTTTACGAAACAGGCACTTTGACCAACTAAGCCACAGTGCCTCTGTAAATGCCCATTTCACACTATTGTGAGCTCTGTTTTTTTCCAAAACTCTGAATCCATAAAATTGAAATCTCCAACTTCCTGAGCAAGGCACTGCTGGGAGTTGAACCCATGATCTCCTGTTTACAAGACAGGCACTTTAACCAACTAAGACACAGCGCCTCTGTAAATCCAAGGTTCAAACTATTGTAAGCTCTGTTGTTTTCCAAACCTACGAAACAATAAAGTTTAAGTCTCTAACTTCCTGAGCAAGGCACTGCTGGGAGTTGAACCCAGGATCTCCTGTTTACTAAACAGGCACTTTTCCAAAACTGCGAATCCATAAAATTGAAATCTCCAACTTCCTGAGCAAGGCACTGCTGGGAGTTGAACCCAGGATCTCCTGTTTACGAAACAGGCACTTTGACCAACTAAGCCACAGTGCCTCTTTAAATGCCCATTTCACACTATTGTGAGCTCTGTTGTTTTCCAAAACTCCGAAACCATAACCTTGAAATCTCTAACTTCCTGAGCAAGGCACTGCTGGGAGTTGAACCCAGGATCTCCTGTTTACTAAACAGGCACTTTTCCAAAACTGCGAATTTATAAAATTGAAATCTCCAAATTCCTGAGCAAGGCACTGCTGGGAGTTGAACCCAGGATCTCCTGTTTACTAAACAGGCGCTTTAAACAACTAAGCCACAGCGCCGCTGTAAATGCCATGTTCACACTATTGCAAGCTCTGTTGTTTTCCAAAACTCCGAAACCATAAAATTGAAATCTCTAACTTCCTGAGCAAGGCACTGCTGGGAGTTGAACCCAGGATCTCCTGTTTACTAAACAGGCACTTTTCCAAAACTGCGAATCCATAAAATTGAAATCTCCAACTTCGTGAGCAAGGCACTGCTGGGAGTTGAACCCAGGATCTCCTGTTTACGAAACAGGCACTTTTCCAAAACTGCGAATCCATAAAATTGAAATCTCCAACTTCCTGAGCAAGGCACTGCTGGGAGTTGAACCCAGGATCTCCTGTTTACGAAACAGGCACTTTGACCAACTAAGACACAGCGCCTCTGTAAATCCAAGGTTCAAACTATTGTAAGCTCTGTTGTTTTCCAAACCTACGAAACCATAAAGTTTAAGTCTGCAACTTCCTGAGCAATGCACTTTGACCAACTAAGCCACAGTGCCTCTGGAAATGCCTATTTCACACTATTGTAAGCTCTGTTCTTTTCCAAACCTACGAAACAATAAAGTTTAAGTCTCTAACTTCCTGAGCAAGGCACTGCTGGGAGTTGAACCCAGGATCTCCTGTTTACTAAACAGGCACTTTAACCAACTAAGCCACAGCGCCGCTGTAAATGCCATGTTCACACTATTGCAAGCTCTGTTGTTTTCCAAAACTACGAAACCATAAAATTCAAGTCCATAATTACATGAAAGAGGCACTGCTGTGAGTTGAACACGGGATCTCCTGTTTACGAAACAGGCACTTTGACCAACTAAGCCACAGTGCCTCTGTAAATGCCCATTTCACACTATTGTGAGCTCTGTTTTTTTCCAAAACTCTGAATCCATAAAATTGAAATCTCCAACTTCCTGAGCAAGGCACTGCTGGGAGTTGAACCCAGGATCTCCTGTTTACTAAACAGGCACTTTAACCAACTAAGCCACAGCGCCGCTGTAAATGCCATGTTCACACTATTGCAAGCTCTGTTGTTTTCCAAAACTCCGAAACCATAAAATTGAATTCTCTAACTTCCTGAGCAAGGCACTGCTGGGAGTTGAACCCAGGATCTCCTGTTTACTAAACAGGCACTTTTCCAAAACTGCGAATCCATAAAATTGAAATCTCCAACTTCCTGAGCAAGGCACTGCTGGAGTTGAACCCAGGATCTCCTGTTTACTAAACAGGCACTTTAACCAACTAAGCCACAGCGCCGCTGTAAATGCCATGTTCACACTATTGCAAGCTCTGTTGTTTTCCAAAACTCCGAAACCATAAAATTGAATTCTCTAACTTCCTGAGCAAGGCACTGCTGGGAGTTGAACCCAGGATCTCCTGTTTACTAAACAGGCACTTTTCCAAAACTGCGAATCCATAAAATTGAAATCTCCAACTTCCTGAGCAAGGCACTGCTGGAGTTGAACCCAGGATCTCCTGTTTACGAAACAGGCACTTTGACCAACTAAGCCACAGTGCCTCTGTAAATGCCCATTTCACACTATTGTGAGCTCTGTTTTTTTCCAAAACTCTGAATCCATAAAATTGAAATCTCCAACTTCCTGAGCAAGGCACTGCTGGGAGTTGAACCCATGATCTCCTGTTTACAAGACAGGCACTTTAACCAACTAAGACACAGCGCCTCTGTAAATCCAAGGTTCAAACTATTGTAAGCTCTGTTGTTTTCCAAACCTACGAAACAATAAAGTTTAAGTCTCTAACTTCCTGAGCAAGGCACTGCTGGGAGTTGAACCCAGGATCTCCTGTTTACTAAACAGGCACTTTTCCAAAACTGCGAATCCATAAAATTGAAATCTCCAACTTCCTGAGCAAGGCACTGCTGGGAGTTGAACCCAGGATCTCCTGTTTACGAAACAGGCACTTTGACCAACTAAGCCACAGTGCCTCTGTAAATGCCCATTTGACACTATTGTGAGCTCTGTTTTTTTCCAAAACTCCGAATACATAAAATTGAAATCTCCAACATCCTGAGCAAGTCACTGCTGGGAGTTGAACCCAGGATCTCGTGTTTACTAAACAGGCCCTTTTACCAACTAAGCCACAGCGCCGCTGTAAATGCAATGTTCACACTATTGCAAGCTCTGTTGTTTTCCAAAACTCCGAATACATAAAATTGAAATCTCTAACTTCCTGAGCAAGGCACTGCTGGGAGTTGAACCCAGGATCTCCTGTTTACTAAACAGGCACTTTAACCAACTAAGCCACAGCGCTGCTGTAAATGCCATGTTCACACTATTGCAAGCTCTGTTGTTTTCCAAAACTACGAAACCATAAAATTCAAGTCCATAATTACATGAAAGAGGCACTGCTGGGAGTTGAACACGGGATCTCCTGTTTACGAAACAGGCACTTTGACCAACTAAGCCACAGTGCCTCTGTAAATGCCCATTTCACACTATTGTGAGCTCTGTTTTTTTCCAAAACTCTGAATCCATAAAATTGAAATCTCCAACTTCCTGAGCAAGGCACTGCTGGGAGTTGAACCCAGGATCTCCTGTTTACTAAACAGGCGCTTTAACCAACTAAGCCACAGCGCCTCTGTAAATGCCATGTTCACACTATTGCAAGCTCTGTTGTTTTCCAAAACTCCGAAACGATAAAATTGAATTCTCTAACTTCCTGAGCAAGGCACTGCTGGGAGTTGAACCCAGGATCTCCTGTTTACTAAACAGGCACTTTTCCAAAACTGCGAATCCATAAAATTGAAATCACCAACTTCCTGAGCAAGGCACTGCTGGAGTTGAACCCAGGATCTCCTGTTTACGAAACAGGCACTTTGACAAACTAAGCCACAGTGCCTCTGTAAATGCCCATTTCACACTATTGTGAGCTCTGTTTTTTTCCAAAACTCCGAATACATAAAATTGAAATCTCCAACTTCCTGAGCAAGGCACTGCTGGGAGTTGAACCCAGGATCTCCTGTTTACTAAACAGGCGCTTTAACCAACTAAGCCACAGCGCCGCTGTAAATGCCATGTTCACACTCTTGCAAGCTCTGTTGTTTTCCAAAACTACGAAACCATGAAATTCAAGTCCATAATTACATGAAAGAGGCACTGCTGGGAGTTGAACCCAGGATCTCCTGTTTACTAAACAGGCGCTTTAACCAACTAAGCCACAGCACCGCTGTAAATGCCATGTTCACACTATTGCAAGCTCTGTTGTTTTTCAAAACTCCGAAACCATAAAAGTGAAGTCTCTAACTTCCTGAGCAAGGCACTGCTGGGAGTTGAACCCATGATCTCCTGTTTACAAGACAGGCACTTTAACCAACTAAGCCACAGCACCTCTGTAAATCCAAGGTTCACACTATTGTAAGCTCTGTTCTTTTCCATACCTACGAAACAATAAAGTTTAAGTCTCCAACTTCCTGAGCAAGGCACTGCTGGGAGTTGAACCCAGGATCTCCTGTTTACTAAACAGGCACTTTAACCAACTAAGCCACAGCACCGCTGTAAATGCCATGTTCACACTATTGCAAGCTCTGTTGTTTTCCAAAACTCCAAAACCATAAAATTGAAATCTCTATCTTCCTGAGCAAGGCACTGCTGGGAGTTGATCCCAGGATCTCCTGTTTACTAAACAGGCACTTTAACCAACTAAGCCACAGCGCCGCTGTAAATGCCATGTTCACACTCTTGCAAGCTCTGTTGTTTTCCAAAACTACGAAACCATAAAATTCAAGTCCATAATTACATGAAAGAGGCACTGCTGGGAGTTGAACCCAGGATCTCCTGTTTACTAAACAGGCGCTTTAACCAACTAAGCCACAGCACCGCTGTAAATGCCATGTTCACACTATTGCAAGCTCTGTTGTTTTCCAAAACTCCGAAACCATAAAATTGAATTCTCTAACTTCCTGAGCAAGGCACTGCTGGGAGTTGAACCCAGGATCTCCTGTTTACTAAACAGGCACTTTTCCAAAACTGCGAATCCATAAAATTGAAATCTCCAACTTCCTGAGCAAGGCACTGCTGGAGTTGAACCCAGGATCTCCTGTTTACGAAACAGGCACTTTGACCAACTAAGCCACAGTGCCTCTGTAAATGCCCATTTCACACTATTGTGAGCTCTGTTTTTTTCCAAAACTCTGAATCCATAAAATTGAAATCTCCAACTTCCTGAGCAAGGCACTGCTGGGAGTTGAACCCATGATCTCCTGTTTACAAGACAGGCACTTTAACCAACTAAGACACAGCGCCTCTGTAAATCCAAGGTTCAAACTATTGTAAGCTCTGTTGTTTTCCAAACCTACGAAACAATAAAGTTTAAGTCTCTAACTTCCTGAGCAAGGCACTGCTGGGAGTTGAACCCAGGATGTCCTGTTTACTAAACAGGCACTTTTCCAAAACTGCGAATCCATAAAATTGAAATCTCCAACTTCCTGAGCAAGGCACTGCTGGGAGTTGAACCCAGGATCTCCTGTTTACGAAACAGGCACTTTGACCAACTAAGCCACAGTGCCTCTGTAAATGCCCATTTGACACTATTGTGAGCTCTGTTTTTTTCCAAAACTCCGAATACATAAAATTGAAATCTCCAACATCCTGAGCAAGTCACTGCTGGGAGTTGAACCCAGGATCTCGTGTTTACTAAACAGGCCCTTTTACCAACTAAGCCACAGCGCCGCTGTAAATGCAATGTTCACACTATTGCAAGCTCTGTTGTTTTCCAAAACTCCGAATACATAAAATTGAAATCTCTAACTTCCTGAGCAAGGCACTGCTGGGAGTTGAACCCAGGATCTCCTGTTTACTAAACAGGCACTTTAACCAACTAAGCCACAGCGCTGCTGTAAATGCCATGTTCACACTATTGCAAGCTCTGTTGTTTTCCAAAACTACGAAACCATAAAATTCAAGTCCATAATTACATGAAAGAGGCACTGCTGGGAGTTGAACACGGGATCTCCTGTTTACGAAACAGGCACTTTGACCAACTAAGCCACAGTGCCTCTGTAAATGCCCATTTCACACTATTGTGAGCTCTGTTTTTTTCCAAAACTCTGAATCCATAAAATTGAAATCTCCAACTTCCTGAGCAAGGCACTGCTGGGAGTTGAACCCAGGATCTCCTGTTTACTAAACAGGCGCTTTAACCAACTAAGCCACAGCGCCTCTGTAAATGCCATGTTCACACTATTGCAAGCTCTGTTGTTTTCCAAAACTCCGAAACGATAAAATTGAATTCTCTAACTTCCTGAGCAAGGCACTGCTGGGAGTTGAACCCAGGATCTCCTGTTTACGAAACAGGCACTTTGACAAACTAAGCCACAGTGCCTCTGTAAATGCCCATTTCACACTATTGTGAGCTCTGTTTTTTTCCAAAACTCCGAATACATAAAATTGAAATCTCCAACTTCCTGAGCAAGGCACTGCTGGGAGTTGAACCCAGGATCTCCTGTTTACTAAACAGGCGCTTTAACCAACTAAGCCACAGCGCCGCTGTAAATGCCATGTTCACACTCTTGCAAGCTCTGTTGTTTTCCAAAACTACGAAACCATGAAATTCAAGTCCATAATTACATGAAAGAGGCACTGCTGGGAGTTGAACCCAGGATCTCCTGTTTACTAAACAGGCACTTTAACCAACTAAGCCACAGCACCGCTGTAAATGCCATGTTCACACTATTGCAAGCTCTGTTGTTTTTCAAAACTCCGAAACCATAAAAGTGAAGTCTCTAACTTCCTGAGCAAGGCACTGCTGGGAGTTGAACCCAGGATCTCCTGTTTACTAAACAGGCGCTTTAACCAACTAAGCCACAGCACCGCTGTAAATGCCATGTTCACACTATTGCAAGCTCTGTTGTTTTCCAAAACTACGAAACCATAAAATTGAAATCTCTAACTTCTTGAGCAAGGCACTGCTGGGAGTTGAACCCATGATCTCCTGTTTACAAGACAGGCACTTTAACCAACTAAGCCACAGCACCTCTGTAAATCCAAGGTTCACACTATTGTAAGCTCTGTTCTTTTCCATACCTACGAAACAATAAAGTTTAAGTCTCCAACTTCCTGAGCAAGGCACTGCTGGGAGTTGAACCCAGGATCTCCTGTTTACTAAACAGGCACTTTAACCAACTAAGCCACAGCACCGCTGTAAATGCCATGTTCACACTATTGCAAGCTCTGTTGTTTTCCAAAACTCCAAAACCATAAAATTGAAATCTCTATCTTCCTGAGCAAGGCACTGCTGGGAGTTGAACCCAGGATCTCCTGTTTACTAAACAGGCACTTTAACCAACTAAGCCACAGCGCTGCTGTAAATGCCATGTTCACACTATTGCAAGCTCTGTTGTTTTCCAAAACTCCGAAACGATAAAATTGAATTCTCTAACTTCCTGAGCAAGGCACTGCTGGGAGTTGAACCCAGGATCTCCTGTTTACTAAACAGGCGCTTTAACCAACTAAGCCACAGCGCCGCTGTAAATGCCATGTTCACACTCTTGCAAGCTCTGTTGTTTTCCAAAACTACGAAACCATAAAATTCAAGTCCATAATTACATGAAAGAGGCACTGCTGGGAGTTGAACCCAGGATCTCCTGTTTACTAAACAGGCGCTTTAACCAACTAAGCCACAGCACCGCTGTAAATGCCATGTTCACACTATTGCAAGCTCTGTTGTTTTCCAAAACTCCGAAACCATAAAATTGAATTTTCTAACTTCCTGAGCAAGGCACTGCTGGGAGTTGAACCCAGGATCTCCTGTTTACTAAACAGGCACTTTTCCAAAACTGCGAATCCATAAAATTGAAATCTCCAACTTCCTGAGCAAGGCACTGCTGGAGTTGAACCCAGGATCTCCTGTTTACGAAACAGGCACTTTGACCAACTAAGCCACAGTGCCTCTGTAAATGCACATTTCACACTATTGTGAGCTCTGTTTTTTTCCAAAACTACGAAACCATAAAATTCAAGTCCATAATTACATGAAAGAGGCACTGCTGGGAGTTGAACCCAGGATCTCCTGTTTACTAAACAGGCGCTTTAACCAACTAAGCCACAGCACCGCTGTAAATGCCATGTTCACACTATTGCAAGCTCTGTTGTTTTCCAAAACTCCGAAACCATAAAATTGAATTCTCTAACTTCCTGAGCAAGGCACTGCTGGGAGTTGAACCCAGGATGTCCTGTTTACTAAACAGGCACTTTTCCAAAACTGCGAATCCATAAAATTGAAATCTCCAACTTCCTGAGCAAGGCACTGCTGGGAGTTGAACCCAGGATCTCCTGTTTACGAAACAGGCACTTTGACCAACTAAGCCACAGTGCCTCTGTAAATGCCCATTTGACACTATTGTGAGCTCTGTTTTTTTCCAAAACTCCGAATACATAAAATTGAAATCTCCAACATCCTGAGCAAGTCACTGCTGGGAGTTGAACACAGGATCTCGTGTTTACTAAACAGGCCCTTTTACCAACTAAGCCACAGCGCCGCTGTAAATGCAATGTTCACACTATTGCAAGCTCTGTTGTTTTCCAAAACTCCGAATACATAAAATTGAAATCTCTAACTTCCTGAGCAAGGCACTGCTGGGAGTTGAACCCAGGATCTCCTGTTTACTAAACAGGCACTTTAACCAACTAAGCCACAGCGCTGCTGTAAATGCCATGTTCACACTATTGCAAGCTCTGTTGTTTTCCAAAACTACGAAACCATAAAATTCAAGTCCATAATTACATGAAAGAGGCACTGCTGGGAGTTGAACACGGGATCTCCTGTTTACGAAACAGGCACTTTGACCAACTAAGCCACAGTGCCTCTGTAAATGCCCATTTCACACTATTGTGAGCTCTGTTTTTTTCCAAAACTCTGAATCCATAAAATTGAAATCTCCAACTTCCTGAGCAAGGCACTGCTGGGAGTTGAACCCAGGATCTCCTGTTTACTAAACAGGCGCTTTAACCAACTAAGCCACAGCGCCTCTGTAAATGCCATGTTCACACTATTGCAAGCTCTGTTGTTTTCCAAAACTCCGAAACGATAAAATTGAATTCTCTAACTTCCTGAGCAAGGCACTGCTGGGAGTTGAACCCAGGATCTCCTGTTTACGAAACAGGCACTTTGACAAACTAAGCCACAGTGCCTCTGTAAATGCCCATTTCACACTATTGTGAGCTCTGTTTTTTTCCAAAACTCCGAATACATAAAATTGAAATCTCCAACTTCCTGAGCAAGGCACTGCTGGGAGTTGAACCCAGGATCTCCTGTTTACTAAACAGGCGCTTTAACCAACTAAGCCACAGCGCCGCTGTAAATGCCATGTTCACACTCTTGCAAGCTCTGTTGTTTTCCAAAACTACGAAACCATGAAATTCAAGTCCATAATTACATGAAAGAGGCACTGCTGGGAGTTGAACCCAGGATCTCCTGTTTACTAAACAGGCACTTTAACCAACTAAGCCACAGCACCGCTGTAAATGCCATGTTCACACTATTGCAAGCTCTGTTGTTTTTCAAAACTCCGAAACCATAAAAGTGAAGTCTCTAACTTCCTGAGCAAGGCACTGCTGGGAGTTGAACCCAGGATCTCCTGTTTACTAAACAGGCGCTTTAACCAACTAAGCCACAGCACCGCTGTAAATGCCATGTTCACACTATTGCAAGCTCTGTTGTTTTCCAAAACTACGAAACCATAAAATTGAAATCTCTAACTTCTTGAGCAAGGCACTGCTGGGAGTTGAACCCATGATCTCCTGTTTACAAGACAGGCACTTTAACCAACTAAGCCACAGCACCTCTGTAAATCCAAGGTTCACACTATTGTAAGCTCTGTTCTTTTCCATACCTACGAAACAATAAAGTTTAAGTCTCCAACTTCCTGAGCAAGGCACTGCTGGGAGTTGAACCCAGGATCTCCTGTTTACTAAACAGGCACTTTAACCAACTAAGCCACAGCACCGCTGTAAATGCCATGTTCACACTATTGCAAGCTCTGTTGTTTTCCAAAACTCCAAAACCATAAAATTGAAATCTCTATCTTCCTGAGCAAGGCACTGCTGGGAGTTGAACCCAGGATCTCCTGTTTACTAAACAGGCACTTTAACCAACTAAGCCACAGCGCTGCTGTAAATGCCATGTTCACACTATTGCAAGCTCTGTTGTTTTCCAAAACTCCGAAACGATAAAATTGAATTCTCTAACTTCCTGAGCAAGGCACTGCTGGGAGTTGAACCCAGGATCTCCTGTTTACTAAACAGGCGCTTTAACCAACTAAGCCACAGCGCCGCTGTAAATGCCATGTTCACACTCTTGCAAGCTCTGTTGTTTTCCAAAACTACGAAACCATAAAATTCAAGTCCATAATTACATGAAAGAGGCACTGCTGGGAGTTGAACCCAGGATCTCCTGTTTACTAAACAGGCGCTTTAACCAACTAAGCCACAGCACCGCTGTAAATGCCATGTTCACACTATTGCAAGCTCTGTTGTTTTCCAAAACTCCGAAACCATAAAATTGAATTTTCTAACTTCCTGAGCAAGGCACTGCTGGGAGTTGAACCCAGGATCTCCTGTTTACTAAACAGGCACTTTTCCAAAACTGCGAATCCATAAAATTGAAATCTCCAACTTCCTGAGCAAGGCACTGCTGGAGTTGAACCCAGGATCTCCTGTTTACGAAACAGGCACTTTGACCAACTAAGCCACAGTGCCTCTGTAAATGCCTATTTCACACTATTGTGAGCTCTGTTTTTTTCCAAAACTCTGAATCCATAAAATTGAAATCTCCAACTTCCTGAGCAAGGCACTGCTGGGAGTTGAACCCATGATCTCCTGTTTACAAGACAGGCACTTTAACCAACTAAGACACAGCGCCTCTGTAAATCCAAGGTTCAAACTATTGTAAGCTCTGTTGTTTTCCAAACCTACGAAACAATAAAGTTTAAGTCTCTAACTTCCTGAGCAAGGCACTGCTGGGAGTTGAACCCAGGATCTCCTGTTTACTAAACAGGCACTTTTCCAAAACTGCGAATCCATAAAATTGAAATCTCCAACTTCCTGAGCAAGGCACTGCTGGGAGTTGAACCCAGGATCTCCTGTTTACGAAACAGGCACTTTGACCAACTAAGCCACAGTGCCTCTGTAAATGCCCATTTGATACTATTGTGAGCTCTGTTTTTTTCCAAAACTCCGAATACATAAATTTGAAATCTCCAACTTCCTGAGCAAGTCACTGCTGGGAGTTGAACCCAGGATTTCGTGTTTACTAAACAGGCCCTTTTACCAACTAAGCCACAGCGCTGCTGTAAATGCAATGTTCACACTATTGCAAGCTCTGTTGTTTTCCAAAACTCCGAATACATAAAATTGAAATCTCTAACTTCCTGAGCAAGGCACTGCCGGGAGTTGAACCCAGGATCTCCTGTTTACTAAACAGGCACTTTAACCAACTAAGCCACAGCGCTGCTGTAAATGCCATGTTCACACTATTGCAAGCTCTGTTGTTTTCCAAAACTACGAAACCATAAAATTCAAGTCCATAATTACATGAAAGAGGCACTGCTGGGAGTTAAACACGGGATCTCCTGTTTACGAAACAGGCACTTTGACCAACTAAGCCACAGTGCCTCTGTAAATGCCCATTTCACACTATTGTGAGCTCTGACTTTTTTTCAAAACTCCGAATACATAAAATTGAAATCTCCAACTTCCTGAGCAAGGCACTGCTGGGAGTTGAACCCAGGATCTCCTGTTTACTAAACAGGCTCTTTAACCAACTAAGCCACAGCGCCTCTGTAAATGCCATGTTCACACTATTGCAAGCTCTGTTGTTTTCCAAAACTCCGAAACGATAAAATTGAATTCTCTAACTTCCTGAGCAAGGCACTGCTGGGAGTTGAACCCAGGATCTCCTGTTTACTAAACAGGCACTTTTCCAAAACTGCGAATCCATAAAATTGAAATCTCCAACTTCCTGAGCAAGGCACTGCTGGAGTTGAACCCAGGATCTCCTGTTTACGAAACAGGCGCTTTAACCAACTAAGCCACAGCGCCGCTGTAAATGCCATGTTCACACTATTGCAAGCTCTGTTGTTTTCCAAAACTACGAAACCATAAAATTCAAGTCCATAATTACATGAAAGAGGCACTGCTGGGAGTTAAACCCAGGATCTCCTGTTTACTAAACAGGCACTTTAACCAACTAAGCCACAGCACCGCTGTAAATGCCATGTTCACACTATTGCAAGCTCTGTTGTTTTTCAAAACTCAAAAACCAAAAAATTGAAATCTCTAACTTCCTGAGCAAGGCACTGCTGGGAGTTGAACCCAGGATGTCCTGTTTACTAAACAGGCACTTTAACCAACTAAGCCACAGCGCTGCTGTAAATGCCATGTTCACACTATTGCAAGCTCTGTTGTTTTCCAAAACTACGAAACCATAAAATTCAAGTCCATAATTACATGAAAGAGGCACTGCTGGGAGTTGAACCCAGGATCTCCTGTTTACTAAACAGGCACTTTAACCAACTAAGCCACAGCACCGCTGTAAATGCCATGTTCACACTATTGCAAGCTCTGTTGTTTTCCAAAACTCCAAAACCATAAAATTGAAGGCTCTAACTTCCTGAGCAAGGCACTGCTGGGAGTTGAACCCAGGATCTCATGTTTACAAGACAGGCACTTTAACCAACTAAGCCACAGCACCTCTGTAAATGCAAGGTTCACACTATTGTAAGCTCTGTTCTTTTCCAAAACTACGAAACCATAAAATTCAAGTCCATAATTACATGAAAGAGGCACTGCTGGGAGTTGAACCCAGGATGTCCTGTTTACTAAACAGGCGCTTTAACCGACTAAGCCACAGCACCGCTGTAAATGCCATGTTCACACTATTGCAAGCTCTGTTGTTTTTCAAAACTCCGAAACCATAAAATTGAAGTCTCTAACTTCCTGAGCAAGGCACTGCTGGGAGTTGAACCCAGGATCTCCTGTTTACTAAACAGGCGCTTTAACCAACTAAGCCACAGCACCGCTGTAAATGCCATGTTCACACTATTGCAAGCTCTGTTGTTTTCCAAAACTACGAAACCATAAAATTGAAATCTCTAACTTCCTGAGCAAGGCACTGCTGGGAGTTGAACCCAGGATCTCCTGTTTACTAAACAGGCACTTTTCCAAAACTGCGAATCCATAAAATTGAAATCTCCAACTTCCTGAGCAAGGCACTGCTGGGAGTTGAACCCAGGATCTCCTGTTTACGAAACAGGCACTTTGACCAACTAAGCCACAGTGCCTCTGTAAATGCCCATTTGATACTATTGTGAGCTCTGTTTTTTTCCAAAACTCCGAATACATAAATTTGAAATCTCCAACTTCCTGAGCAAGTCACTGCTGGGAGTTGAACCCAGGATCTCGTGTTTACTAAACAGGCCCTTTTACCAACTAAGCCACAGCGCTGCTGTAAATGCAATGTTCACACTATTGCAAGCTCTGTTGTTTTCCAAAACTCCGAATACATAAAATTGAAATCTCTAACTTCCTGAGCAAGGCACTGCTGGGAGTTGAACCCAGGATCTCCTGTTTACTAAACAGGCACTTTAACCAACTAAGCCACAGCGCTGCTGTAAATGCCATGTTCACACTATTGCAAGCTCTGTTGTTTTCCAAAACTACGAAACCATAAAATTCAAGTCCATAATTACATGAAAGAGGCACTGCTGGGAGTTAAACACGGGATCTCCTGTTTACGAAACAGGCACTTTGACCAACTAAGCCACAGTGCCTCTGTAAATGCCCATTTCACACTATTGTGAGCTCTGACTTTTTTTCAAAACTCCGAATACATAAAATTGAAATCTCCAACTTCCTGAGCAAGGCACTGCTGGGAGTTGAACCCAGGATCTCCTGTTTACTAAACAGGCTCTTTAACCAACTAAGCCACAGCGCCTCTGTAAATGCCATGTTCACACTATTGCAAGCTCTGTTGTTTTCCAAAACTCCGAAACGATAAAATTGAATTCTCTAACTTCCTGAGCAAGGCACTGCTGGGAGTTGAACCCAGGATCTCCTGTTTACTAAACAGGCACTTTTCCAAAACTGCGAATCCATAAAATTGAAATCTCCAACTTCCTGAGCAAGGCACTGCTGGAGTTGAACCCAGGATCTCCTGTTTACGAAACAGGCGCTTTAACCAACTAAGCCACAGCGCCGCTGTAAATGCCATGTTCACACTATTGCAAGCTCTGTTGTTTTCCAAAACTACGAAACCATAAAATTCAAGTCCATAATTACATGAAAGAGGCACTGCTGGGAGTTAAACCCAGGATCTCCTGTTTACTAAACAGGCACTTTAACCAACTAAGCCACAGCACCGCTGTAAATGCCATGTTCACACTATTGCAAGCTCTGTTGTTTTTCAAAACTCAAAAACCAAAAAATTGAAATCTCTAACTTCCTGAGCAAGGCACTGCTGGGAGTTGAACCCAGGATGTCCTGTTTACTAAACAGGCACTTTAACCAACTAAGCCACAGCGCTGCTGTAAATGCCATGTTCACACTATTGCAAGCTCTGTTGTTTTCCAAAACTACGAAACCATAAAATTCAAGTCCATAATTACATGAAAGAGGCACTGCTGGGAGTTGAACCCAGGATCTCCTGTTTACTAAACAGGCACTTTAACCAACTAAGCCACAGCACCGCTGTAAATGCCATGTTCACACTATTGCAAGCTCTGTTGTTTTCCAAAACTCCAAAACCATAAAATTGAAGGCTCTAACTTCCTGAGCAAGGCACTGCTGGGAGTTGAACCCAGGATCTCATGTTTACAAGACAGGCACTTTAACCAACTAAGCCACAGCACCTCTGTAAATGCAAGGTTCACACTATTGTAAGCTCTGTTCTTTTCCAAAACTACGAAACCATAAAATTCAAGTCCATAATTACATGAAAGAGGCACTGCTGGGAGTTGAACCCAGGATCTCCTGTTTACTAAACAGGCGCTTTAACCAACTAAGCCACAGCACCGCTGTAAATGCCATGTTCACACTATTGCAAGCTCTGTTGTTTTCCAAAACTACGAAACCATAAAATTGAAATCTCTAACTTCTTGAGCAAGGCACTGCTGGGAGTTGAACCCACGATCTCCTGTTTACAAGACAGGCACTTTAACCAACTAAGCCACAGCACCTCTGTAAATCCAAGGTTCACACTATTGTAAGCTCTGTTCTTTTCCATACCTACGAAACAATAAAGTTTAAGTCTCCAACTTCCTGAGCAAGGCACTGCTGGGAGATAAACCCAGGATCTCCTGTTTACTAAACAGGCACTTTAACCAACTAAGCCACAGCACCGCTGTAAATGCCATGTTCACACTATTGCAAGCTCTGTTGTTTTCCAAAACTCCAAAACCATAAAATTGAAATCTCTAACTTCCTGAGCAAGGCACTGCTGGGAGTTGAACCCAGGATCTCCTGTTTACTAAACAGGCACTTTAACCAACTAAGCCACAGCGTCGCTGTAAATGCCATGTTCACACTATTGCAAGCTCTGTTGTTTTCCAAAACTCCGAAACCATAAAATTGAAATCACTAACTTCCTGAGCAAGGCACTGCTGGAGTTGAACCCAGGATCTCCTGTTTACGAAACAGGCACTTTGACCAACTAAGCCACAGTGCCTCTGTAAATGCCCATTTGACACTATTGTGAGCTCTGTTTTTTTCCAAAACTCCGAATACATAAAATTGAAATCTCCAACTTCCTGAGCAAGGCACTGCTGGGAGTTGAACCCAGGATCTCCTGTTTACTAAACAGGCGCTTTAACCAACTAAGCCACAGCGCCGCTGTAAATGCCATGTTCACACTATTGCAAGCTCTGTTGTTTTCCAAAACTACGAAACCATAAAATTCAAGTCCATAATTACATGAAAGAGGCACTGCTGGGAGTTGAACCCAGGATGTCCTGTTTACTAAACAGGCGCTTTAACCAACTAAGCCACAGCACCGCTGTAAATGCCATGTTCACACTATTGCAAGCTCTGTTGTTTTTCAAAACTCCGAAACCATAAAATTGAAGTCTCTAACTTCCTGAGCAAGGCACTGCTGGGAGTTGAACCCAGGATCTCCTGTTTACTAAACAGGCACTTTAACCAACTAAGCCACAGCACCGCTGTAAATGCCATGTTCACACTATTGCAAGCTCTGTTGTTTTCCAAAACTACGAAACCATAAAATTGAAATCTCTAACTTCTTGAGCAAGGCACTGCTGGGAGTTGAACCCACGATCTCCTGTTTACAAGACAGGCACTTTAACCAACTAAGCCACAGCACCTCTGTAAATCCAAGGTTCACACTATTGTAAGCTCTGTTCTTTTCCATACCTACGAAACAATAAAGTTTAAGTCTCCAACTTCCTGAGCAAGGCACTGCTGGGAGTTGAACCCAGGATCTCCTGTTTACTAAACAGGCACTTTAACCAACTAAGCCACAGCACCGCTGTAAATGCCATGTTCACACTATTGCAAGCTCTGTTGTTTTCCAAAACTCCAAAACCATAAAATTGAAATCTCTAACTTCCTGAGCAAGGCACTGCTGGGAGTTGAACCCAGGATCTCCTGTTTACTAAACAGGCGCTTTAACCAACTAAGCCACAGCGCCGCTGTAAATGCCATGTTCACACTATTGCAAGCTCTGTTGTTTTCCAAAACTCCGAAACCATAAAATTGAAATCACTAACTTCCTGAGCAAGGCACTGCTGGAGTTGAACCCAGGATCTCCTGTTTACGAAACAGGCACTTTGACCAACTAAGCCACAGTGCCTCTGTAAATGCCCATTTGACACTATTGTGAGCTCTGTTTTTTTCCAAAACTCCGAATACATAAAATTGAAATCTCCAACTTCCTGAGCAAGGCACTGCTGGGAGTTGAACCCAGGATCTCCTGTTTACTAAACAGGCGCTTTAACCAACTAAGCCACAGCGCCGCTGTAAATGCCATGTTCACACTATTGCAAGCTCTGTTGTTTTCCAAAACTCCGAAACCATAAAATTGAAATCACTAACTTCCTGAGCAAGGCACTGCTGGAGTTGAACCCAGGATCTCCTGTTTACGAAACAGGCACTTTGACCAACTAAGCCACAGTGCCTCTGTAAATGCCCATTTGACACTATTGTGAGCTCTGTTTTTTTCCAAAACTCCGAATACATAAAATTGAAATCTCCAACTTCCTGAGCAAGGCACTGCTGGGAGTTGAACCCAGGATCTCCTGTTTACTAAACAGGCGCTTTAACCAACTAAGCCACAGCGCCGCTGTAAATGCCATGTTCACACTATTGCAAGCTCTGTTGTTTTCCAAAACTACGAAACCATAAAATTCAAGTCCATAATTACATGAAAGAGGCACTGCTGGGAGTTGAACACGGGATCTCCTGTTTACGAAACAGGCACTTTGACCAACTAAGCCACAGTGCCTCTGTAAATGCCCATTTCACACTATTGTGAGCTCTGTTTTTTTCCAAAACTCTGAATCCATAAAATTGAAATCTCTAACTTCCTGAGCAAGGCACTGCTGGGAGTTGAACCCAGGATCTCCTGTTTACTAAACAGGCGCTTTAACCAACTAAGCCACAGCACCGCTGTAAATGCCCTGTTCACACTATTGCAAGCTCTGTTGTTTTCCAAAACTACGAAATCATAAAATTGAAATCTCTAACTTCTTGAGCAAGGCACTGCTGGGAGTTGAACCCATGATCTCCTGTTTACAAGACAGGCACTTTAACCAACTAAGCCACAGCGCCTCTGTAAATCCAAGGTTCACACTATTGTAAGCTCTATTCTTTTCCATACCTACGAAACAATAAAGTTTAAGTCTCCAACTTCCTGAGGAAGGCACTGCTGGGAGTTGAACCCAGGATCTCCTGTTTACGAAACAGGCACTTTGACCAACTAAGCCACAGTGCCTCTGTAAATGCCCATTTCACACTATTGTGAGCTCTGTTTTTTTCCAAAACTCTGAATCCATAAAATTGAAATCTCTAACTTCCTGAGAAAGGCACTGCTGGGAGTTGAACCCAGGATCTCCTGTTTACAAGACAGGCACTTTGACCAACTAAGCCACAGTGCCTCTGGAAATGCCTATTTCACACTATTGTAAGCTCTGTTCTTTTCCAAACCTACGAAACAATAAAGTTTAAGTCTCCAACTTCCTGAGGAAGGCACTGCTGGGAGTTGAACCCAGGATCTCCTGTTTACTAAACAGGCTCTTTAACCAACTAAGCCACAGCACCGCTGTAAATGCCATGTTCACACTATTGCAAGCTCTGTTGTTTTCCAAAACTACGAAACCATAAAATTCAAGTCCATAATTACATGAAAGAGGCACTGCTGGGAGTTGAACACGGGATCTCCTGTTTACGAAACAGGCACTTTAACCAACTAAGCCACAGCGCCTCTGTAAATCCAAGGTTCAAACTATTGTAAGCTATGTTGTTTTCCAAACCTACGAAACCGTAAAGTTTAAGTCTGCAACTTCCTGAGCAATGCACTTTGACCAACTAAGCCACAGTGCCTCTGGAAATGCCTATTTCACACTATTGTAAGCTCTGTTCTTTTCCAAACCTACGAAACAATAAAGTTTAAGTCTCCAACTTCCTGAGGAAGACACTGCTGGGAGTTGAACCCAGGATCTCCTGTTTACGAAACAGGCACTTTGACCAACTAAGCCACAGCGCCGCTGTAAATGGCATGTTCACACTATTGCAAGCTCTGTTGTTTTCCAAAACTCCGAAACCATAAAATTGAAATCTCTAACTTCCTGAGCAAGGCACTGCTGGGAGTTGAACCCAGGATCTCCTGTTTACTAAACAGGCACTTTTCCAAAACTGCGAATCCATGAAATTGAAATCTCCAACTTCCTGAGCAAGGCACTGCTGGGAGTTGAACCCAGGATCTCCTGTATACAAGACAGGCACTTTAACCAACTAAGCCACAGCGCCTCTGTAAATCCAAAGTTCAAACTATTGTGAGCTCTTTTTTTTTCCAAAACTCTGAATCCATAAAATTGAAATCTCCAACCTCCTGAGCAAGGCACTGCTGGGAGTTGAACCCAGGATCTCCTGTTTACTAAACAGGCGCTTTAACCAACTAAGCCACAGCACCGCTGTAAATGCCCTGTTCACACTATTGCAAGCTCTGTTGTTTTCCAAAACTACGAAATCATAAAACTGAAATCTCTAACTTCTTGAGCAAGGCACTGCTGGGAGTTGAACCCATGATCTCCTGTTTACAAGACAGGCACTTTAACCAACTAAGCCACAGCGCCTCTGTAAATCCAAGGTTCACACTATTGTAAGCTCTGTTCTTTTCCATACCTACGAAACAATAAAGTTTAAGTCTCCAACTTCCTGAGGAAGGCACTGCTGGGAGTTGAACCCAGGATCTCCTGTTTACGAAACAGGCACTTTGACCAACTAAGCCACAGTGCCTCTGTAAAAGCCCATTTCACACTATTGTGAGCTCTGTTTTTTTCCAAACCTACGAAACAATAAAGTTTAAGTCTCCAACTTCCTGAGGAAGGCACTGCTGGGAGTTGAACCCAGGATCTCCTGTTTATTAAACAGGCTCTTTAACCAACTAAGCCACAGCACCGCTGTAAATGCCATGTTCACACTATTGCAAGCTCTGTTGTTTTCCAAAACTACGAAACCATAAAATTCAAGTCCATAATTACATGAAAGAGGCACTGCTGGGAGTTGAACACGGGATCTCCTGTTTAAGAAACAGGCACTTTGACCAACTAATCCACAGTGCCTCTGTAAATGCCCATTTCACACTATTGTGAGCTCTGTTTTTTTCCAAAACTCTGAATCCATAAAATTGAAATCTCTAACTTCCTGAGCAAGGCACTGCTGGGAGTTGAACCCAGGATCTCCTGTTTACAAGACAGGCACTTTAACCAACTAAGCCACAGCGCCTCTGTAAATCCAAGGTTCAAACTATTGTAAGCTATGTTGTTTTCCAAACCTACGAAACCATAAAGTTTAAGTCTGCAACTTCCTGAGCAATGCACTTTGACCAACTAAGCCACAGTGCCTCTGGAAATGCCTATTTCACACTATTGTAAGCTCTGTTCTTTTCCAAACCTACGAAACAATAAAGTTTAAGTCTCCAACTTCCTGAGGAAGACACTGCTGGGAGTTGAACCCAGGATCTCCTGTTTACGAAACAGGCACTTTGACCAACTAAGCCACAGCGCCGCTGTAAATGGCATGTTCACACTATTGCAAGCTCTGTTGTTTTCCAAAACTCCGAAACCATAAAATTGAAATCTCTAACTTCCTGAGCAAGAAACTGCTGGGAGTTGAACCCAGGATCTCCTGTTTACTAAACAGGCACTTTTCCAAAACTGCGAATCCATGAAATTGAAATCTCCAACTTCCTGAGCAAGGCACTGCTGGGAGTTGAACCCAGGATCTCCTGTATACAAGACAGGCACTTTAACCAACTAAGCCACAGCGCCTCTGTAAATCCAAAGTTCAAACTATTGTGAGCTCTTTTTTTTTCCAAAACTCTGAATCCATAAAATTGAAATCTCCAACTTCCTGAGCAAGGCACTGCTGGGAGTTGAACCCAGGATCTCCTGTTTACTAAACAGGCGCTTTAACCAACTAAGCCACAGCACCGCTGTAAATGCCCTGTTCACACTATTGCAAGCTCTGTTGTTTTCCAAAACTACGAAATCATAAAATTGAAATCTCTAACTTCTTGAGCAAGGCACTGCTGGGAGTTGAACCCATGATCTCCTGTTTACAAGACAGGCACTTTAACCAACTAAGCCACAGCGCCTCTGTAAATCCAAGGTTCACACTATTGTAAGCTCTGTTCTTTTCCATACCTACGAAACCATAAAATTGAAATCTCTAACTTCCTGAGCAAGGCACTGCTGGGAGTTGAACCCAGGATCTCCTGTTTACTAAACAGGCACTTTTCCAAAACTGCGAATCCATAAAATTGAAATCTCCAACTTCCTGAGCAAGGCACTGCTGGGAGTTGAACCCAGGATCTCCTGTATACAAGACAGGCACTTTAACCAACTAAGCCACAGCGCCTCTGTAAATCCAAAGTTCAAACTATTGTGAGCTCTTTTTTTTTCCAAAACTCTGAATCCATAAAATTGAAATCTCCAACTTCCTGAGCAAGGCACTGCTGGGAGTTGAACCGAGGATCTCCTGTTTACAAGACAAGCACTTTAACCAACTAAGCCACAGCGCCTCTGTAAATCCAAGGTTCAAACTATTGTAAACTCTGTTGTTTTCCAAACCTACGAAACCATAAAGTTTAAGTCTCTAACTTCCTGAGCAAGGCACTGCTGGGAGTTGAACCCAGGATCTCCTGTTTACTAAACAGGCGCTTTAACCAACTAAGCCACAGCGCCGCTGTAAATGCCATGTTCACACTATTGCAAGCTCTGTTGTTTTCCAAAACTCCGAAACCATAAAATTGAAATCTCTAACTTCCTGAGCAAGGCACTGCTGGGAGTTGAACCCAGGATCTCCTGTTTACTAAACGGGCACTTTTCCAAAACTGCGAATCCATAAAATTGAAATCAACAACTTCCTGAGCAAGGCACTGCTGGGAGTTGAACCCAGGATCTCCTGTTTACTAAACAGGCGCTTTAACCAACTAAGCCACAGCGCCGCTGTAAATGCCATGTTCACACTATTGCAAGCTCTGTTGTTTTCCAGAACTACGGAACCATAAAATTCAAGTCCATAATTACATGAAAGAGGCACTGCTGGGAGTCTTAGTAACCATAAAATTGAAATCTCTAACTTCCTGAGCAAGGCACTGCTGGGAGTTGAACCCAGGATCTCCTGTTTACTAAACAGGCACTTTTCCAAAACTGCGAATCCATAAAATTGAAATCTCCAACTTCCTGAGCAAGTCACTGCTGGGAGTTGAACCCAGGATCTCCTGTTTACGAAACAGGCACTTTGACCAACTAAGCCACAGTGCCTCTGTAAATGCCCATTTCACACTATTGTGAGCTCTGTTTTTTTCCAAAACTCTGAATCCATAAAATTGAAATCTCCAACTTCCTGAGAAAGGCACTGCTGGGAGTTGAACCCAGGATCTCCTGTTTACAAGACAGGCACTTTGACCAACTAAGCCACAGTGCCTCTGGAAATGCCTATTTCACACTATTGTAAGCTCTGTTCTTTTCCAAACCTACGAAACAATAAAGTTTAAGTCTCCAACTTCCTGAGGAAGGCACTGCTGGGAGTTGAACCCAGGATCTCCTGTTTACTAAACAGGCACTTTAAGCAACTAAGCCACAGCGCCGCTGTAAATGCCATGTTCACACTATTGCAAGCTCTGTTGTTTTCCAAATCTCCGAAACCAAAAAATTGAAATCTCTAACTTCCTGAGCAAGGCACTGCTGGGAGTTGAACCCAGGATCTCCTGTTTATTAAACAGGCACTTTTCCAAAACTGCGAATCCATAAAATTGAAATCTCCAACTTCCTGAGCAAGGCACTGCTGGGAGTTGAACCCGGGATCTCCTGTTTACGAAACAGTCACTTTGACCAACTAAGCCACAGCGCCGCTGTAAATGCCATGTTCACACTATTGCAAGCTCTGTTGTTTTCCAAAACTCCGAAACCATAAAATTGAAATCTCTAACTTCCTGAGCAAGGCACTGCTGGGAGTTGAACCCAGGATCTCCTGTTTACTAAACAGGCACTTTTCCAAAACTGCGAATCCATAAAATTGAAATCTCCAACTTCCTGAGCAAGGCACTGCTGGGAGTTGAACCCAGGATCTCCTGTATACAAGACAGGCACTTTAACCAACTAAGCCACAGCGCCTCTGTAAATCCAAAGTTCAAACTATTGTAAGCTCTGTTGTTTTCCAAACCTACGAAACCATAAAGTTTAAGTCTGCAACTTCCTGAGCAATGCACTTTGACCAACTAAGCCACAGTGCCTCTGGAAATGCCTATTTCACACTATTGTAAGCTCTGTTCTTTTCCAAACCTACGAAACAATAAAGTTTAAGTCTCCAACTTCCTGAGGAAGGCACTGCTGGGAGTTGAACCCAGGATCTCCTGTTTATTAAACAGGCTCTTTAACCAACTAAGCCACAGCACCGCTGTAAATGCCATGTTCACACTATTGCAAGCTCTGTTGTTTTCCAAAACTACGAAACCATAAAATTCAAGTCCATAATTACATGAAAGAGGCACTGCTGGGAGTTGAACACGGGATCTCCTGTTTAAGAAACAGGCACTTTGACAAACTAATCCACAGTGCCTCTGTAAATGCCCATTTCACACTATTGTGAGCTCTGTTTTTTTCCAAAACTCTGAATCCATAAAATTGAAATTTCCAACTTCCTGAGCAAGGCACTGCTGGGAGTTGAACCCAGGATCTCCTGTTTACAAGACAGGCACTTTAACCAACTAAGCCACAGCGCCGCTGTAAATGCCATGTTCACACTATTGCAAGCTCTGTTGTTTTCCAAATCTCCGAAACCAAAAAATTGAAATCTCTAACTTCCTGAGCAAGGCACTGCTGGGAGTTGAACCCAGGATCTCCTGTTTATTAAACAGGCACTTTTCCAAAACTGCGAATCCATAAAATTGAAATCTCCAACTTCCTGAGCAAGGCACTGCTGGGAGTTGAACCCGGGATCTCCTGTTTACGAAACAGTCACTTTGACCAACTAAGCCACAGCGCCGCTGTAAATGCCATGTTCACACTATTGCAAGCTCTGTTGTTTTCCAAAACTCCGAAACCATAAAATTGAAATCTCTAACTTCCTGAGCAAGGCACTGCTGGGAGTTGAACCCAGGATCTCCTGTTTACTAAACAGGCACTTTTCCAAAACTGCGAATCCATAAAATTGAAATCTCCAACTTCCTGAGCAAGGCACTGCTGGGAGTTGAACCCAGGATCTCCTGTATACAAGACAGGCACTTTAACCAACTAAGCCACAGCGCCTCTGTAAATCCAAAGTTCAAACTATTGTAAGCTCTGTTGTTTTCCAAACCTACGAAACCATAAAGTTTAAGTCTGCAACTTCCTGAGCAATGCACTTTGACCAACTAAGCCACAGTGCCTCTGGAAATGCCTATTTCACACTATTGTAAGCTCTGTTCTTTTCCAAACCTACGAAACAATAAAGTTTAAGTCTCCAACTTCCTGAGGAAGGCACTGCTGGGAGTTGAACCCAGGATCTCCTGTTTATTAAACAGGCTCTTTAACCAACTAAGCCACAGCACCGCTGTAAATGCCATGTTCACACTATTGCAAGCTCTGTTGTTTTCCAAAACTACGAAACCATAAAATTCAAGTCCATAATTACATGAAAGAGGCACTGCTGGGAGTTGAACACGGGATCTCCTGTTTAAGAAACAGTCACTTTGACCAACTAAGCCACAGCGCCGCTGTAAATGCCATGTTCACACTATTGCAAGCTCTGTTGTTTTCCAAAACTCCGAAACCATAAAATTGAAATCTCTAACTTCCTGAGCAAGGCACTGCTGGGAGTTGAACCCAGGATCTCCTGTTTACTAAACAGGCACTTTTCCAAAACTGCGAATCCATAAAATTGAAATCTCCAACTTCCTGAGCAAGGCACTGCTGGGAGTTGAACCCAGGATCTCCTGTATACAAGACAGGCACTTTAACCAACTAAGCCACAGCGCCTCTGTAAATCCAAAGTTCAAACTATTGTAAGCTCTGTTGTTTTCCAAACCTACGAAACCATAAAGTTTAAGTCTGCAACTTCCTGAGCAATGCACTTTGACCAACTAAGCCACAGTGCCTCTGGAAATGCCTATTTCACACTATTGTAAGCTCTGTTCTTTTCCAAACCTACGAAACAATAAAGTTTAAGTCCAGGATCTCCTGTTTACTAAACAGGCACTTTTCCAAAAATGCGAATCCATAAAATTGAAATCTCCAACTTCCTGAGCAAGGCACTGCTGGAGTTGAACCCAGGATCTCCTGTTTACGAAACAGGCACTTTGACCAACTAAGCCACAGTGCCTCTGTAAATGCCCATTTCACACTATTGTGAGGTCTTTTTTTTTCCAAAACTCTGAAACCATAAAATTGAAATCTCTAACTTCCTGAGCAAGGCACTGCTGGGAGTTGAACCCAGGATCTCCTGTTTACTAAACAGGCACTTTTCCAAAAATGCGAATCCATAAAATTGAAATCTCCAACTTCCTGAGCAAGGCACTGCTGGAGTTGAACCCAGGATATCCTGTTTACGAAACAGGCACTTTGACCAACTAAGCCACAGTGCCTCTGTAAATGCCCATTTCACACTATTGTGAGCTCTTTTTTTTTCCAAAACTCTGAATCCATAAAATTGAAATCTCCAACTTCCTGAGCAAGGCACTGCTGGGAGTTGAACCCAGGATCTCCTGTTTACAAGACAGGCACTTTAACCAACTAAGCCACAGCGCCTCTGTAAATCCAAGGTTCAAACTATTGTAAACTCTGTTGTTTTCCAAACCTACGAAACCATAAAGTTTAAGTCTCTAACTTCCTGAGCAAGGCACTCCTGAGAGTTGAACCCAGGATCTCCTGTTTACTAAACAGGCGCTTTAACCAACTAAGCCACAGCACCGCTGTAAATGCCATGTTCACACTATTGCAAGCTCTGTTGTTTTCCAAAACTCCGAAACCATAAAATTGAAATCTCTAACTTCCTGAGCAAGGCACTGCTGGGAGTTGAACCCAGGATCTCCTGTTTACGAAACAGGCACTTTGACCAACTAAGCCACAGTGCCTCTGTAAATGCCCATTTCACACTATTGTGAGCTCTGTTTTTTTCCAAAACTCCGAATACATAAAATTGAAATCTCCAACTTCCTGAGCAAGGCACTGCTGGGAGTTGAACCCAGGATCTCCTGTTTACTAAACAGGCGCTTTAACCAACTAAGCCACAGCGCCTCTGTAAATCCAAGGTTCAAACTATTGTAAGCTCTGTTGTTTTCCAAACCTACGAAACCATAAAGTTTAAGTCTGCAACTTCCTGAGCAATGCACTTTGACCAACTAAGCCACAGTGCCTCTGTAAATGCCTATTTCACATTATTGTAAGCTCTGTTCTTTTCCAAACCTACGAAACAATAAAGTTTAAGTCTCCAACTTCCTGAGGAAGGCACTGCTGGGAGTTGAACCCAGGATCTCCTGTTTACTAAACAGGCGCTTTAACCAACTAAGCCACAGCGCCGCTGTAAATGCCATGTTCACACTATTGCAAGCTCTGTTGTTTTCCAAATCTCCGAAACCAAAAAATTGAAATCTCTAACTTCCTGAGCAAGGCACTGCTGGGAGTTGAACCCAGGATCTCCTGTTTACGAAACAGGCACTTTGACCAACTAAGCCACAGTGCCTCTGTAAATGCCCATTTCACACTATTGTGAGCTCTGTTTTTTTCCAAAACTCCGAATACATAAAATTGAAATCTCCAACTTCCTGAGCAAGGCACTGCTGGGAGTTGAACCCAGGATCTCCTGTTTACTAAACAGGCGCTTTAACCAACTAAGCCACAGCGCCGCTGTAAATGCCATGTTCACACTATTGCAAGCTCTGTTGTTTTCCAGAACTACGAAACCATAAAATTCAAGTCCATAATTACATGAAAGAGGCACTGCTGGGAGTCTTAGTAACCATAAAATTGAAATCTCTAACTTCCTGAGCAAGGCACTGCTGGGAGTTGAACCCAGGATCTCCTGTTTACTAAACAGGCACTTTTCCAAAACTGCGAATCCATAAAATTGAAATCTCCAACTTCCTGAGCAAGGCACTGCTGGGAGTTGAACCCAGGATCTCCTGTTTACGAAACAGGCACTTTGACCAACTAAGCCACAGCGCCGCTGTAAATGCCATGTTCACACTATTGCAAGCTCTGTTGTTTTCCAAAACTCCGAAACCATAAAATTGAAATCTCCAACTTCCTGAGAAAGGCACTGCTGGGAGTTGAACCCAGGATCTCCTGTTTACAAGACAGGCACTTTGACCAACTAAGCCACAGTGCCTCTGGAAATGCCTATTTCACACTATTGTAAGCTCTGTTCTTTTCCAAACCTACGAAACAATAAAGTTTAAGTCTCCAACTTCCTGAGGAAGGCACTGCTGGGAGTTGAACCCAGGATCTCCTGTTTACTAAACAGGCACTTTAAGCAACTAAGCCACAGCGCCGCTGTAAATGCCATGTTCACACTATTGCAACCTCTGTTGTTTTCCAAATCTCCGAAACCAAAAAATTGAAATCTCTAACTTCCTGAGCAAGGCACTGCTGGGAGTTGAACCCAGGATCTTCTGTTTACTAAACAGGCACTTTTCCAAAACTGCGAATCCATAAAATTGAAATCTCCAACTTCCTGAGCAAGGCACTGCTGGGAGTTGAACCCAGGATCTCCTGTTTACTAAACAGGCACTTTTCCAAAACTGCGAATCCATAAAATTGAAATCTCCAACTTCCTGAGCAAGGCACTGCTGGAGTTGAACCCAGGATCTCCTGTTTACGAAACAGGCACTTTGACCAACTAAGCCACAGTGCCTCTGTAAATGCCCATTTCACACTATTGTGAGCTCTGTTTTTTTCCAAAACTCAGAATACATAAAATTGAAATCTCCAAATTCCTGAGCAAGGCACTGCTGGGAGTTGAACCCAGGATCCCCTGTTTACTAAACAGGCGCTTTAACCAACTAAGCCACAGCGCCGCTGTAAATGCCATGTTCACACTATTGCAAGCTCTGTTGTTTTCCAAAACTACGAAACCATAAAATTCAAGTCCATAATTACATGAAAGAGGCACTGCTGGGAGTTGAACACGGGATCTCCTGTTTAAGAAACAGGCACTTTGACCAACTAATCCACAGTGCCTCTGTAAATGCCCATTTCACACTATTGTGAGCTCTGTTTTTTTCCAAAACTCTGAATCCATAAAATTGAAATCTCCAACTTCCTGAGCAAGGCACTGCTGGGAGTTGAACCCAGGATCTCCTGTTTACAAGACAGGCACTTTAACCAACTAAGCCACAGCGCCTCTGTAAATCCAAGGTTCAAACTATTGTAAGCTCTGTTGTTTTCCAAACCTACGAAACCATAAAGTTTAAGTCTGCAACTTCCTGAGCAATGCACTTTGACCAACTAAGCCACAGTGCCTATGTAAATGCCTATTTCACACTATTGTAAGCTCTGTTCTTTTCCAAACCTACGAAACAATAAAGTTTAAGTCTCCAACTTCCTGAGGAAGGCACTGCTGGGAGTTGAACCCAGGATCTCCTGTTTACTAAACAGGCGCTTTAACCAACTAAGCCACAGCGCCGCTGTAAATGCCATTTTCACACTATTGCAAGCTCTGTTGTTTTCCAAATCTCCGAAACCAAAAAATTGAAAACTCTAACTTCCTGAGCAAGGCACTGCTGGGAGTTGAACCCAGGATCTCCTGTTTACTAAACAGGCACTTTTCCAAAACTGCGAATCCATAAAATTGAAATCTCCAACTTCCTGAGCAAGGCACTGCTGGAGTTGAACCCAGGATCTCCTGTTTACGAAACAGGCACTTTGACCAACTAAGCCACAGCGCCGCTGTAAATGCCATGTTCACACTATTGCAAGCTCTGTTGTTTTCCAAAACTCCGAAACCATAAAATTGAAATCTCCAACTTCCTGAGAAAGGCACTGCTGGGAGTTGAACCCAGGATCTCCTGTTTACAAGACAGGCACTTTGACCAACTAAGCCACAGTGCCTCTGGAAATGCCTATTTCACACTATTGTAAGCTCTGTTCTTTTCCAAACCTACGAAACAATAAAGTTTAAGTCTCCAACTTCCTGAGGAAGGCACTGCTGGGAGTTGAACCCAGGATCTCCTGTTTACTAAACAGGCACTTTAAGCAACTAAGCCACAGCGCCGCTGTAAATGCCATGTTCACACTATTGCAACCTCTGTTGTTTTCCAAATCTCCGAAACCAAAAAATTGAAATCTCTAACTTCCTGAGCAAGGCACTGCTGGGAGTTGAACCCAGGATCTTCTGTTTACTAAACAGGCACTTTTCCAAAACTGCGAATCCATAAAATTGAAATCTCCAACTTCCTGAGCAAGGCACTGCTGGGAGTTGAACCCAGGATCTCCTGTTTACTAAACAGGCACTTTTCCAAAACTGCGAATCCATAAAATTGAAATCTCCAACTTCCTGAGCAAGGCACTGCTGGAGTTGAACCCAGGATCTCCTGTTTACGAAACAGGCACTTTGACCAACTAAGCCACAGTGCCTCTGTAAATGCCCATTTCACACTATTGTGAGCTCTGTTTTTTTCCAAAACTCAGAATACATAAAATTGAAATCTCCAAATTCCTGAGCAAGGCACTGCTGGGAGTTGAACCCAGGATCCCCTGTTTACTAAACAGGCGCTTTAACCAACTAAGCCACAGCGCCGCTGTAAATGCCATGTTCACACTATTGCAAGCTCTGTTGTTTTCCAAAACTACGAAACCATAAAATTCAAGTCCATAATTACATGAAAGAGGCACTGCTGGGAGTTGAACACGGGATCTCCTGTTTAAGAAACAGGCACTTTGACCAACTAATCCACAGTGCCTCTGTAAATGCCCATTTCACACTATTGTGAGCTCTGTTTTTTTCCAAAACTCTGAATCCATAAAATTGAAATCTCCAACTTCCTGAGCAAGGCACTGCTGGGAGTTGAACCCAGGATCTCCTGTTTACAAGACAGGCACTTTAACCAACTAAGCCACAGCGCCTCTGTAAATCCAAGGTTCAAACTATTGTAAGCTCTGTTGTTTTCCAAACCTACGAAACCATAAAGTTTAAGTCTGCAACTTCCTGAGCAATGCACTTTGACCAACTAAGCCACAGTGCCTATGTAAATGCCTATTTCACACTATTGTAAGCTCTGTTCTTTTCCAAACCTACGAAACAATAAAGTTTAAGTCTCCAACTTCCTGAGGAAGGCACTGCTGGGAGTTGAACCCAGGATCTCCTGTTTACTAAACAGGCGCTTTAACCAACTAAGCCACAGCGCCGCTGTAAATGCCATTTTCACACTATTGCAAGCTCTGTTGTTTTCCAAATCTCCGAAACCAAAAAATTGAAAACTCTAACTTCCTGAGCAAGGCACTGCTGGGAGTTGAACCCAGGATCTCCTGTTTACTAAACAGGCACTTTTCCAAAACTGCGAATCCATAAAATTGAAATCTCCAACTTCCTGAGCAAGGCACTGCTGGAGTTGAACCCAGGATCTCCTGTTTACGAAACAGGCACTTTGACCAACTAAGCCACAGTGCCTCTGTAAATGCCCATTTCACACTATTGTGAGCTCTGTTTTTTTCCAAAACTCCGAATACATAAAATTGAAATCTCCAAATTCCTGAGCAAGGCACTGCTGGGAGTTGAACCCAGGATCTCCTGTTTACTAAACAGGCGCTTTAACCAACTAAGCCACAGCGCCGCTGTAAATGCCATGTTCACACTATTGCAAGCTCTGTTGTTTTCCAAAACTACGAAACCATAAAATTCAAGTCCATAATTACATGAAAGAGGCACTGCTGGGAGTTGAACACGGGATCTCCTGTTTAAGAAACAGGCACTTTGACCAACTAATCCACAGTGCCTCTGTAAATGCCCATTTCACACTATTGTAAGCTCTGTTCTTTTCCAAACCTACGAAACAATAAAGTTTAAGTCTCCAACTTCCTGAGGAAGGCACTGCTGGGAGTTGAACCCAGGATCTCCTGTTTACTAAACAGGCACTTTAAGCAACTAAGCCACAGCGCCGCTGTAAATGCCATGTTCACACTATTGCAAGCTCTGTTGTTTTCCAAATCTCCGAAACAAAAAAATTGAAATCTCTAACTTCCTGAGCAAGGCACTGCTGGGAGTTGAACCCAGGATCTCCTGTTTACTAAACAGGCACTTTTCCAAAACTGCGAATCCATAAAATTGAAATCTCCAACTTCCTGAGCAAGGCACTGCTGGGAGTTGAACCCAGGATCTCCTGTTTACGAAACAGGCACTTTGAATAACTAAGCCACAGCGCCGCTGTAAATGCCATGTTCACACTATTGCAAGCTCTGTTGTTTTCCAAAACTCCGAAACCATAAAATTGAAATCTCTAACTTCCTGAGAAAGGCACTGCTGGGAGTTGAACCCAGGATCTCCTGTTTACGAAACAGGCACTTTGACCAACTAAGCCACAGTGCCTCTGTAAATGCCCATTTCACACTATTGTGAGCTCTGTTTTTTTCCAAAACTCTGAATCCATAAAATTGAAATCTCCAACTTCCTGAGAAAGGCACTGCTGGGAGTTGAACCCAGGATCTCCTGTTTACAAGACAGGCACTTTGACCAACTAAGCCACAGTGCCTCTGGAAATGCCTATTTCACACTATTGTAAGCTCTGTTCTTTTCCAAACCTACGAAACAATAAAGTTTAAGTCTCCAACTTCCTGAGGAAGGCACTGCTGGGAGTTGAACCCAGGATCTCCTGTTTACTAAACAGGCGCTTTAAGCAACTAAGCCACAGCGCCGCTGTAAATGTCATGTTCACACTATTGCAAGCTCTGTTGTTTTCCAAATCTCCGAAACCAAAAAATTGAAATCTCTAACTTCCTGAGCAAGGCACTGCTGGGAGTTGAACCCAGGATCTCCTGTTTACTAAACAGGCACTTTTCCAAAACTGCGAATCCATAAAATTGAAATCTCCAACTTCCTGAGCAAGGCACTGCTGGAGTTGAACCCAGGATCTCCTGTTTACGAAACAGGCACTTTGACCAACTAAGCCACAGTGCCTCTGTAAATGCCCATTTCACACTATTGTGAGCTCTGTTTTTTTCCAAAACTCCGAATACATAAAATTGAAATCTCCAAATTCCTGAGCAAGGCACTGCTGGGAGTTGAACCCAGGATCTCCTGTTTACTAAACAGGCACTTTAACCAACTAAGCCACAGCACCGCTGTAAATGCCATGTTCACACTATTGCAAGCTCTGTTGTTTTCCAAAACTACGAAACCATAAAATTCAAGTCCATAATTACATGAAAGAGGCACTGCTGGGAGTTGAACACGGGATCTCCTGTTTAAGAAACAGGCACTTTGACCAACTAATCCACAGTGCCTCTGTAAATGCCCATTTCACACTATTGTGAGCTCTGTTTTTTTCCAAAACTCTGAATCCATAAAATTGAAATCTCCAACTTCCTGAGCAAGGCACTGCTGGGAGTTGAACCCAGGATCTCCTGTTTACGAAACAGGCACTTTGACCAACTAAGCCACAGCGCCGCTGTAAATGCCATGTTCACACTATTGCAAGCTCTGTTGTTTTCCAAAACTCCGAAACCATAAAATTGAAATCTCCAACTTCCTGAGAAAGGCACTGCTGGGAGTTGAACCCAGGATCTCCTGTTTACAAGACAGGCACTTTGACCAACTAAGCCACAGTGCCTCTGGAAATGCCTATTTCACACTATTGTAAGCTCTGTTCTTTTCCAAACCTACGAAACAATAAAGTTTAAGTCTCCAACTTCCTGAGGAAGGCACTGCTGGGAGTTGAACCCAGGATCTCCTGTTTACTAAACAGGCACTTTAAGCAACTAAGCCACAGCGCCGCTGTAAATGCCATGTTCACACTATTGCAAGCTCTGTTGTTTTCCAAATCTCCGAAACAAAAAAATTGAAATCTCTAACTTCCTGAGCAAGGCACTGCTGGGAGTTGAACCCAGGATCTCCTGTTTACTAAACAGGCACTTTTCCAAAACTGCGAATCCATAAAATTGAAATCTCCAACTTCCTGAGCAAGGCACTGCTGGGAGTTGAACCCAGGATCTCCTGTTTACGAAACAGGCACTTTGACCAACTAAGCCACAGCGCCGCTGTAAATGCCATGTTCACACTATTGCAAGCTCTGTTGTTTTCCAAAACTCCGAAACCATAAAATTGAAATCTCTAACTTCCTGAGAAAGGCACTGCTGGGAGTTGAACCCAGGATCTCCTGTTTACGAAACAGGCACTTTGACCAACTAAGCCACAGTGCCTCTGTAAATGCCCATTTCACACTATTGTGAGCTCTGTTTTTTTCCAAAACTCTGAATCCATAAAATTGAAATCTCCAACTTCCTGAGAAAGGCACTGCTGGGAGTTGAACACAGGATCTCCTGTTTACTAAACAGGCGCTTTAAGCAACTAAGCCACAGCGCCGCTGTAAATGCCATGTTCACACTATTGCAAGCTCTGTTGTTTTCCAAATCTCCGAAACCAAAAAATTGAAATCTCTAACTTCCTGAGCAAGGCACTGCTGGGAGTTGAACCCAGGATCTCCTGTTTACAAGACAGGCACTTTAACCAACTAAGCCACAGCGCCTCTGTAAATCCAAGGTTCAAACTATTGTAAGCTCTGTTGTTTTCCAAACCTACGAAACCATAAAGTTTAAGTCTGCAACTTCCTGAGCAATGCACTTTGACCAACTAAGCCACAGTGCCTCTGGAAATGCCTATTTCACACTATTGTAAGCTCTGTTCTTTTCCAAACCTACGAAACAATAAAGTTTAAGTCTCCAACTTACTGAGGAAGGCACTGCTGGGAGTTGAACCCAGGATCTCCTGTTTACTAAACAGGCGCTTTAACCAACTAAGCCACAGCGCCGCTGTAAATGCCATGTTCACACTATTGCAAGCTCTGTTGTTTTCCAAATCTCCGAAACCAAAAAATTGAAATCTCTAACTTCCTGAGCAAGGCACTGCTGGGAGTTGAACCCAGGATCTCCTGTTTACTAAACAGGCACTTTTCCAAAACTGCGAATCCATAAAATTGAAATCTCCAACTTCCTGAGCAAGGCACTGCTGGAGTTGAACCCAGGATCTCCTGTTTACGAAACAGGCACTTTGACCAACTAAGCCACAGTGCCTCTGTAAATGCCCATTTCACACTATTGTGAGCTCTGTTTTTTTCAAAAACTCCGAATACATAAAATTGAAATCTCCAAATTCCTGAGCAAGGCACTGCTGGGAGTTGAACCCAGGATCTCCTGTTTACTAAACAGGCACTTTTCCAAAACTGCGAATCCATAAAATTGAAATCTCCAACTTCCTGAGCAAGGCACTGCTGGAGTTGAACCCAGGATCTCCTGTTTACGAAACAGGCACTTTGACCAACTAAGCCACAGTGCCTCTGTAAATGCCCATTTCACACTATTGTGAGCTCTGTTTTTTTCCAAAACTCCGAATACATAAAATTGAAATCTCCAAATTCCTGAGCAAGGCACTGCTGGGAGTTGAACCCAGGATCTCCTGTTTACTAAACAGGCGCTTTAACCAACTAAGCCACAGCGCCGCTGTAAATGCCATGTTCACACTATTGCAAGCTCTGTTGTTTTCCAAAACTACGAAACCATAAAATTCAAGTCCATAATTACATGAAAGAGGCACTGCTGGGAGTTGAACACGGGATCTCCTGTTTAAGAAACAGGCACTTTGACCAACTAATCCACAGTGCCTCTGTAAATGCCCATTTCACACTATTGTGAGCTCTGTTTTTTTCCAAAACTCTGAATCCATAAAATTGAAATCTCCAACTTCCTGAGCAAGGCACTGCTGGGAGTTGAACCCAGGATCTCCTGTTTACAACACAGGCACTTTAACCAACTAAGCCACAGCGCCTCTGTAAATCCAAGGTTCAAACTATTGTAAGCTCTGTTGTTTTCCAAACCTACGAAACCATAAAGTTTAAGTCTGCAACTTCCTGAGCAATGCACTTTGACCAACTAAGCCACAGTGCCTCTGGAAATGCCTATTTCACACTATTGTAAGCTCTGTTCTTTTCCAAACCTACGAAACAATAAAGTTTAAGTCTCCAACTTCCTGAGGAAGGCACTGCTGGGAGTTGAACCCAGGATCTCCTGTTTACTAAACAGGCACTTTAAGCAACTAAGCCACAGCGCCGCTGTAAATGCCATGTTCACACTATTGCAAGCTCTGTTGTTTTCCAAAACTCTGAATCCATAAAATTGAAATCTCCAACTTCCTGAGCAAGGCACTGCTGGGAGTTGAACCCAGGATCTCCTGTTTACAAGACAGGCACTTTAACCAACTAAGCCACAGCGCCTCTGTAAATCCAAGGTTCAAACTATTGTAAGCTCTGTTGTTTTCCAAACCTACAAAACCATAAAGTTTAAGTCTGCAACTTCCTGAGCAATGCACTTTGACCAACTAAGCCACAGTGCCTCTGGAAATGCCTATTTCACACTATTGTAAGCTCTGTTCTTTTCCAAACCTACGAAACAATAAAGTTTAAGTCTCCAACTTCCTGAGGAAGGCACTGCTGGGAGTTGAACCCAGGATCTCCTGTTTACTAAACAGGCACTTTAAGCAACTAAGCCACAGCGCCGCTGTAAATGCCATGTTCACACTATTGCAAGCTCTGTTGTTTTCCAAATCTCCGAAACCAAAAAATTGAAATCTCTAACTTCCTGAGCAAGGCACTGCTGGGAGTTGAACCCAGGATCTCCTGTTTACTAAACAGGCGCTTTAACCAACTAAGCCACAGCGCCGCTGTAAATGCCATGTTCACACTATTGCAAGCTCTGTTGTTTTCCAAAACTACGAAACCATAAAATTCAAGTCCATAATTACATGAAAGAGGCACTGCTGGGAGTTGAACACGGGATCTCCTGTTTAAGAAACAGGCACTTTGACCAACTAATCCACAGTGCCTCTGTAAATGCCCATTTCACACTATTGTAAGCTCTGTTCTTTTCCAAACCTACGAAACAATAAAGTTTAAGTCTCCAACTTCCTGAGGAAGGCACTGCTGGGAGTTGAACCCAGGATCTCCTGTTTACTAAACAGGCACTTTAAGCAACTAAGCCACAGCGCCGCTGTAAATGCCATGTTCACACTATTGCAAGCTCTGTTGTTTTCCAAAACTACGAAACCATAAAATTCAAGTCCATAATTACATGAAAGAGGCACTGCTGGGAGTTGAACACGGGATCTCCTGTTTAAGAAACAGGCACTTTGACCAACTAATCCACAGTGCCTCTGTAAATGCCCATTTCACACTATTGTGAGCTCTGTTTTTTTCCAAAACTCTGAATCCATAAAATTGAAATCTCCAACTTCCTGAGCAAGGCACTGCTGGGAGTTGAACCCAGGATCTCCTGTTTACGAAACAGGCACTTTGACCAACTAAGCCACAGCGCCGCTGTAAATGCCATGTTCACACTATTGCAAGCTCTGTTGTTTTCCAAAACTCCGAAACCATAAAATTGAAATCTCCAACTTCCTGAGAAAGGCACTGCTGGGAGTTGAACCCAGGATCTCCTGTTTACAAGACAGGCACTTTGACCAACTAAGCCACAGTGCCTCTGGAAATGCCTATTTCACACTATTGTAAGCTCTGTTCTTTTCCAAACCTACGAAACAATAAAGTTTAAGTCTCCAACTTCCTGAGGAAGGCACTGCTGGGAGTTGAACCCAGGATCTCCTGTTTACTAAACAGGCACTTTAAGCAACTAAGCCACAGCGCCGCTGTAAATGCCATGTTCACACTATTGCAAGCTCTGTTGTTTTCCAAATCTCCGAAACAAAAAAATTGAAATCTCTAACTTCCTGAGCAAGGCACTGCTGGGAGTTGAACCCAGGATCTCCTGTTTACTAAACAGGCACTTTTCCAAAACTGCGAATCCATAAAATTGAAATCTCCAACTTCCTGAGCAAGGCACTGCTGGGAGTTGAACCCAGGATCTCCTGTTTACGAAACAGGCACTTTGACCAACTAAGCCACAGCGCCGCTGTAAATGCCATGTTCACACTATTGCAAGCTCTGTTGTTTTCCAAAACTCCGAAACCATAAAATTGAAATCTCTAACTTCCTGAGAAAGGCACTGCTGGGAGTTGAACCCAGGATCTCCTGTTTACGAAACAGGCACTTTGACCAACTAAGCCACAGTGCCTCTGTAAATGCCCATTTCACACTATTGTGAGCTCTGTTTTTTTCCAAAACTCTGAATCCATAAAATTGAAATCTCCAACTTCCTGAGAAAGGCACTGCTGGGAGTTGAACCCAGGATCTCCTGTTTACTAAACAGGCGCTTTAAGCAACTAAGCCACAGCGCCGCTGTAAATGCCATGTTCACACTATTGCAAGCTCTGTTGTTTTCCAAATCTCCGAAACCAAAAAATTGAAATCTCTAACTTCCTGAGCAAGGCACTGCTGGGAGTTGAACCCAGGATCTCCTGTTTACAAGACAGGCACTTTAACCAACTAAGCCACAGCGCCTCTGTAAATCCAAGGTTCAAACTATTGTAAGCTCTGTTGTTTTCCAAACCTACGAAACCATAAAGTTTAAGTCTGCAACTTCCTGAGCAATGCACTTTGACCAACTAAGCCACAGTGCCTCTGGAAATGCCTATTTCACACTATTGTAAGCTCTGTTCTTTTCCAAACCTACGAAACAATAAAGTTTAAGTCTCCAACTTACTGAGGAAGGCACTGCTGGGAGTTGAACCCAGGATCTCCTGTTTACTAAACAGGCGCTTTAACCAACTAAGCCACAGCGCCGCTGTAAATGCCATGTTCACACTATTGCAAGCTCTGTTGTTTTCCAAATCTCCGAAACCAAAAAATTGAAATCTCTAACTTCCTGAGCAAGGCACTGCTGGGAGTTGAACCCAGGATCTCCTGTTTACTAAACAGGCACTTTTCCAAAACTGCGAATCCATAAAATTGAAATCTCCAACTTCCTGAGCAAGGCACTGCTGGAGTTGAACCCAGGATCTCCTGTTTACGAAACAGGCACTTTGACCAACTAAGCCACAGTGCCTCTGTAAATGCCCATTTCACACTATTGTGAGCTCTGTTTTTTTCAAAAACTCCGAATACATAAAATTGAAATCTCCAAATTCCTGAGCAAGGCACTGCTGGGAGTTGAACCCAGGATCTCCTGTTTACTAAACAGGCACTTTTCCAAAACTGCGAATCCATAAAATTGAAATCTCCAACTTCCTGAGCAAGGCACTGCTGGAGTTGAACCCAGGATCTCCTGTTTACGAAACAGGCACTTTGACCAACTAAGCCACAGTGCCTCTGTAAATGCCCATTTCACACTATTGTGAGCTCTGTTTTTTTCCAAAACTCCGAATACATAAAATTGAAATCTCCAAATTCCTGAGCAAGGCACTGCTGGGAGTTGAACCCAGGATCTCCTGTTTACTAAACAGGCGCTTTAACCAACTAAGCCACAGCGCCGCTGTAAATGCCATGTTCACACTATTGCAAGCTCTGTTGTTTTCCAAAACTACGAAACCATAAAATTCAAGTCCATAATTACATGAAAGAGGCACTGCTGGGAGTTGAACACGGGATCTCCTGTTTAAGAAACAGGCACTTTGACCAACTAATCCACAGTGCCTCTGTAAATGCCCATTTCACACTATTGTGAGCTCTGTTTTTTTCCAAAACTCTGAATCCATAAAATTGAAATCTCCAACTTCCTGAGCAAGGCACTGCTGGGAGTTGAACCCAGGATCTCCTGTTTACAAGACAGGCACTTTAACCAACTAAGCCACAGCGCCTCTGTAAATCCAAGGTTCAAACTATTGTAAGCTCTGTTGTTTTCCAAACCTACGAAACCATAAAGTTTAAGTCTGCAACTTCCTGAGCAATGCACTTTGACCAACTAAGCCACAGTGCCTCTGGAAATGCCTATTTCACACTATTGTAAGCTCTGTTCTTTTCCAAACCTACGAAACAATAAAGTTTAAGTCTCCAACTTCCTGAGGAAGGCACTGCTGGGAGTTGAACCCAGGATCTCCTGTTTACTAAACAGGCACTTTAAGCAACTAAGCCACAGCGCCGCTGTAAATGCCATGTTCACACTATTGCAAGCTCTGTTGTTTTCCAAAACTCTGAATCCATAAAATTGAAATCTCCAACTTCCTGAGCAAGGCACTGCTGGGAGTTGAACCCAGGATCTCCTGTTTACAAGACAGGCACTTTAACCAACTAAGCCACAGCGCCTCTGTAAATCCAAGGTTCAAACTATTGTAAGCTCTGTTGTTTTCCAAACCTACAAAACCATAAAGTTTAAGTCTGCAACTTCCTGAGCAATGCACTTTGACCAACTAAGCCACAGTGCCTCTGGAAATGCCTATTTCACACTATTGTAAGCTCTGTTCTTTTCCAAACCTACGAAACAATAAAGTTTAAGTCTCCAACTTCCTGAGGAAGGCACTGCTGGGAGTTGAACCCAGGATCTCCTGTTTACTAAACAGGCACTTTAAGCAACTAAGCCACAGCGCCGCTGTAAATGCCATGTTCACACTATTGCAAGCTCTGTTGTTTTCCAAATCTCCGAAACCAAAAAATTGAAATCTCTAACTTCCTGAGCAAGGCACTGCTGGGAGTTGAACCCAGGATCTCCTGTTTACTAAACAGGCACTTTTCCAAAACTGCAAATCCATAAAATTGAAATCTCCAACTTCCTGAGCAAGGCACTGCTGGGAGTTGAACCCAGGATCTCTTGTTTACGAAACAGGCGCTTTGACCAACTAAGCCACAGCGCCGCTGTAAATGCCATGTGCACACTATTGCAAGCTCTGTTGTTTTCCAAAACTCTGAAACCATGAAATTGAAATCTCTAACTTCCTGAGCAAAGCACTGCTGGAAGTTGAACCCAGGATCTCCTGTTTACGAAACAGGCACTTTGACCAACTAAGCCACAGTGCCTCTGTAAATGCCCATTTCACACTATTGTGAGCTCTGTTTTTTTCAAAAACTCCGAATACATAAAATTGAAATCTCCAAATTCCTGAGCAAGGCACTGCTGGGAGTTGAACCCAGGATCTCCTGTTTACTAAACAGGCACTTTTCCAAAACTGCGAATCCATAAAATTGAAATCTCCAACTTCCTGAGCAAGGCACTGCTGGAGTTGAACCCAGGATCTCCTGTTTACGAAACAGGCACTTTGACCAACTAAGCCACAGTGCCTCTGTAAATGCCCATTTCACACTATTGTGAGCTCTGTTTTTTTCCAAAACTCCGAATACATAAAATTGAAATCTCCAAATTCCTGAGCAAGGCACTGCTGGGAGTTGAACCCAGGATCTCCTGTTTACTAAACAGGCGCTTTAACCAACTAAGCCACAGCGCCGCTGTAAATGCCATGTTCACACTATTGCAAGCTCTGTTGTTTTCCAAAACTACGAAACCATAAAATTCAAGTCCATAATTACATGAAAGAGGCACTGCTGGGAGTTGAACACGGGATCTCCTGTTTAAGAAACAGGCACTTTGACCAACTAATCCACAGTGCCTCTGTAAATGCCCATTTCACACTATTGTGAGCTCTGTTTTTTTCCAAAACTCTGAATCCATAAAATTGAAATCTCCAACTTCCTGAGCAAGGCACTGCTGGGAGTTGAACCCAGGATCTCCTGTTTACAAGACAGGCACTTTAACCAACTAAGCCACAGCGCCTCTGTAAATCCAAGGTTCAAACTATTGTAAGCTCTGTTGTTTTCCAAACCTACGAAACCATAAAGTTTAAGTCTGCAACTTCCTGAGCAATGCACTTTGACCAACTAAGCCACAGTGCCTCTGGAAATGCCTATTTCACACTATTGTAAGCTCTGTTCTTTTCCAAACCTACGAAACAATAAAGTTTAAGTCTCCAACTTCCTGAGGAAGGCACTGCTGGGAGTTGAACCCAGGATCTCCTGTTTACTAAACAGGCACTTTAAGCAACTAAGCCACAGCGCCGCTGTAAATGCCATGTTCACACTATTGCAAGCTCTGTTGTTTTCCAAAACTCTGAATCCATAAAATTGAAATCTCCAACTTCCTGAGCAAGGCACTGCTGGGAGTTGAACCCAGGATCTCCTGTTTACAAGACAGGCACTTTAACCAACTAAGCCACAGCGCCTCTGTAAATCCAAGGTTCAAACTATTGTAAGCTCTGTTGTTTTCCAAACCTACGAAACCATAAAGTTTAAGTCTGCAACTTCCTGAGCAATGCACTTTGACCAACTAAGCCACAGTGCCTCTGGAAATGCCTATTTCACACTATTGTAAGCTCTGTTCTTTTCCAAACCTACGAAACAATAAAGTTTAAGTCTCCAACTTCCTGAGGAAGGCACTGCTGGGAGTTGAACCCAGGATCTCCTGTTTACTAAACAGGCACTTTAAGCAACTAAGCCACAGCGCCGCTGTAAATGCCATGTTCACACTATTGCAAGCTCTGTTGTTTTCCAAAACTCTGAATCCATAAAATTGAAATCTCCAACTTCCTGAGCAAGGCACTGCTGGGAGTTGAACCCAGGATCTCCTGTTTACAAGACAGGCACTTTAACCAACTAAGCCACAGCGCCTCTGTAAATCCAAGGTTCAAACTATTGTAAGCTCTGTTGTTTTCCAAACCTACAAAACCATAAAGTTTAAGTCTGCAACTTCCTGAGCAATGCACTTTGACCAACTAAGCCACAGTGCCTCTGGAAATGCCTATTTCACACTATTGTAAGCTCTGTTCTTTTCCAAACCTACGAAACAATAAAGTTTAAGTCTCCAACTTCCTGAGGAAGGCACTGCTGGGAGTTGAACCCAGGATCTCCTGTTTACTAAACAGGCACTTTAACCAACTAAGCCACAGCGCCGCTGTAAATGCCATGTTCACACTATTGCAAGCTCTGTTGTTTTCCAAATCTCCGAAACCAAAAAATTGAAATCTCTAACTTCCTGAGCAAGGCACTGCTGGGAGTTGAACCCAGGATCTCCTGTTTACTAAACAGGCACTTTTCCAAAACTGCAAATCCATAAAATTGAAATCTCCAACTTCCTGAGCAAGGCACTGCTGGGAGTTGAACCCAGGATCTCTTGTTTACGAAACAGGCGCTTTGACCAACTAAGCCACAGCGCCGCTGTAAATGCCATGTGCACACTATTGCAAGCTCTGTTGTTTTCCAAAACTCTGAAACCATGAAATTGAAATCTCTAACTTCCTGAGCAAAGCACTGCTGGAAGTTGAACCCAGGATCTCCTGTTTACGAAACAGGCACTTTGACCAACTAAGCCACAGTGCCTCTGTAAATGCCCATTTCACACTATTGTGAGCTCTGTTTTTTTCAAAAACTCCGAATACATAAAATTGAAATCTCCAAATTCCTGAGCAAGGCACTGCTGGGAGTTGAACCCAGGATCTCCTGTTTACTAAACAGGCACTTTTCCAAAACTGCGAATCCATAAAATTGAAATCTCCAACTTCCTGAGCAAGGCACTGCTGGAGTTGAACCCAGGATCTCCTGTTTACGAAACAGGCACTTTGACCAACTAAGCCACAGTGCCTCTGTAAATGCCCATTTCACACTATTGTGAGCTCTGTTTTTTTCCAAAACTCCGAATACATAAAATTGAAATCTCCAAATTCCTGAGCAAGGCACTGCTGGGAGTTGAACCCAGGATCTCCTGTTTACTAAACAGGCGCTTTAACCAACTAAGCCACAGCGCCGCTGTAAATGCCATGTTCACACTATTGCAAGCTCTGTTGTTTTCCAAAACTACGAAACCATAAAATTCAAGTCCATAATTACATGAAAGAGGCACTGCTGGGAGTTGAACACGGGATCTCCTGTTTAAGAAACAGGCACTTTGACCAACTAATCCACAGTGCCTCTGTAAATGCCCATTTCACACTATTGTGAGCTCTGTTTTTTTCCAAAACTCTGAATCCATAAAATTGAAATCTCCAACTTCCTGAGCAAGGCACTGCTGGGAGTTGAACCCAGGATCTCCTGTTTACAAGACAGGCACTTTAACCAACTAAGCCACAGCGCCTCTGTAAATCCAAGGTTCAAACTATTGTAAGCTCTGTTGTTTTCCAAACCTACAAAACCATAAAGTTTAAGTCTGCAACTTCCTGAGCAATGCACTTTGACCAACTAAGCCACAGTGCCTCTGGAAATGCCTATTTCACACTATTGTAAGCTCTGTTCTTTTCCAAACCTACGAAACAATAAAGTTTAAGTCTCCAACTTCCTGAGGAAGGCACTGCTGGGAGTTGAACCCAGGATCTCCTGTTTACTAAACAGGCACTTTAAGCAACTAAGCCACAGCGCCGCTGTAAATGCCATGTTCACACTATTGCAAGCTCTGTTGTTTTCCAAATCTCCGAAACCAAAAAATTGAAATCTCTAACTTCCTGAGCAAGGCACTGCTGGGAGTTGAACCCAGGATCTCCTGTTTACTAAACAGGCACTTTTCCAAAACTGCAAATCCATAAAATTGAAATCTCCAACTTCCTGAGCAAGGCACTGCTGGGAGTTGAACCCAGGATCTCTTGTTTACGAAACAGGCGCTTTGACCAACTAAGCCACAGCGCCGCTGTAAATGCCATGTGCACACTATTGCAAGCTCTGTTGTTTTCCAAAACTCTGAAACCATGAAATTGAAATCTCTAACTTCCTGAGCAAAGCACTGCTGGAAGTTGAACCCAGGATCTCCTGTTTACGAAACAGGCACTTTGACCAACTAAGCCACAGTGCCTCTGTAAATGCCCATTTCACACTATTGTGAGCTCTGTTTTTTTCCAAAACTCCGAATACATAAAATTGAAATCTCCAACTTCCTGAGCAAGGCACTGCTGGGAGTTGAACCCAGGATCTCCTGTTTACTAAACAGGCGCTTTAACCAACTAAGCCACAGCGCCGCTGTAAATGCCATGTTCACACTATTGCAAGCTCTGTTGTTTTCCAGAACTACGAAACCATAAAATTCAAGTCCATAATTACATGAAAGAGGCACTGCTGGGAGTCTTAGTAACCATAAAATTGAAATCTCTAACTTCCTGAGCAAGGCACTGCTGGGAGTTGAACCCAGGATCTCCTGTTTACTAAACAGGCACTTTTCCAAAACTGCGAATCCATAAAATTGAAATCTCCAACTTCCTGAGCAAGGCACTGCTGGGAGTTGAACCCAGGATCTCCTGTTTACGAAACAGGCACTTTGACCAACTAAGCCACAGCGCCGCTGTAAATGCCATGTTCACACTATTGCAAGCTCTGTTGTTTTCCAAAACTCCGAAACCATAAAATTGAAATCTCTAACTTCCTGAGAAAGGCACTGCTGGGAGTTGAACCCAGGATCTCCTGTTTACGAAACAGGCACTTTGACCAACTAAGCCACAGTGCCTCTGTAAATGCCCATTTCACACTATTGTGAGCTCTGTTTTTTTCCAAAACTCTGAATCCATAAAATTGAAATCTCCAACTTCCTGAGAAAGGCACTGCTGGGAGTTGAACCCAGGATCTCCTGTTTACTAAACAGGCACTTTTCCAAAACTGCGAATCCATAAAATTGAAATCTCCAACTTCCTGAGCAAGGCACTGCTGGAGTTGAACCCAGGATCTCCTGTTTACGAAACAGGCACTTTGACCAACTAAGCCACAGTGCCTCTGTAAATGCCCATTTCACACTATTGTGAGCTCTGTTTTTTTCCAAAACTCCGAATACATAAAATTGAAATCTCCAACTTCCTGAGCAAGGCACTGCTGGGAGTTGAACCCAGGATCTCCTGTTTACTAAACAGGCGCTTTAACCAACTAAGCCACAGCGCCGCTGTAAATGCCATGTTCACACTATTGCAAGCTCTGTTGTTTTCCAAAACTACGAAACCATAAAATTCAAGTCCATAATTACATGAAAGAGGCACTGCTGGGAGTTGAACACGGGATCTCCTTTTTAAGAAACAGGCACTTTGACCAACTAAGCCACAGTGCCTCTGTAAATGCCCATTTCACCCTATTGTGAGCTCTTTTTTTTTCCAAAACTCTGAATCCATAAAATTGAAATCTCCAACTTCCTGAGCTATGCACTGCTGGGAGTTGAACCCAGGATCTCCTGTTTACAAGACAGGCACTTTAACCAACTAAGCCACAGCGCCTCTGTAAATCCAAGGTTCAAACTATTGTAAGCTCTGTTGTTTTCCAAACCTACGAAACCATAAAGTTTAAGTCTCTAACTTCCTGAGCAAGGCACTGCTGGGAGTTGAACCCAGGATCTCCTGTTTACTAAACAGGCGCTTTAACCAACTAAGCCACAGCGCCGCTGTAAATGCCATGTTCACACTATTGCAAGCTCTGTTGTTTTCCAAAACTCTGAATCCATAAAATTGAAATCTCCAACTTCCTGAGCTATGCACTGCTGGGAGTTGAACCCAGGATCTCCTGTTTACAAGACAGGCACTTTAACCAACTAAGCCACAGCGCCTCTGTAAATCCAAGGTTCAAACTATTGTAAGCTCTGTTGTTTTCCAAACCTACGAAACCATAAAGTTTAAGTCTCTAACTTCCTGAGCAAGGCACTGCTGGGAGTTGAACCCAGGATCTCCTGTTTACTAAACAGGCGCTTTAACCAACTAAGCCACAGCGCCGCTGTAAATGCCATGTTCACACTATTGCAAGCTCTGTTGTTTTCCAAAACTCCGAAACCATAAAATTGAAATCTCTAACTTCCTGAGCAAGGCACTGCTGGAGTTGAACCCAGGATCTCCTGTTTACGAAACAGGCACTTTGACCAACTAAGCCACAGTGCCTCTGTAAATGCCCATTTCACACTATTGTGAGCTCTTTTTTTTTCCAAAACTCTGAATCCATAAAATTGAAATCTCCAACTTCCTGAGCAAGGCACTGCTGGGAATTGAATCCAGGATCTCCTGTTTACAAGACAGGCACTTTAACCAACTAAGCCACAGCGCCTCTGGAAATGCCTATTTCACACTATTGTAAGCTCTGTTCTTTTCCAAACCTACGAAACAATAAAGTTTAAGTCTCCAACTTCCTGAGGAAGGCACTGCTGGGAGTTGAACCCAGGATCTCCTGTTTACTAAACAGGCACTTTAAGCAACTAAGCCACAGCGCCGCTGTAAATGCCATGTTCACACTATTGCAAGCTCTGTTGTTTTCCAAATCTCCGAAACCAAAAAATTGAAATCTCTAACTTCCTGAGCAAGGCACTGCTGGGAGTTGAACCCAGGATCTCCTGTTTACTAAACAGGCACTTTTCCAAAACTGCGAATCCATAAAATTGAAATCTCCAACTTCCTGAGCAAGGGACTGCTGGAGTTGAACCCAGGATCTCCTGTTTACCAACTAAGCCACAGTGCCTCTGTAAATGCCCATTTCACACTATTGTGAGCTCTGTTTTTTTCCAAAACTCTGAATCCATAAAATTGAAATCTCCAACTTCCTGAGCAAGGCACTGCTGGGAGTTGAACCCAGAATCTCCTGTTAACAAGACAGGCACTTTAACCAACTAAGCCACAGCACCTCTGTAAATCCAAGGTTCAAACTATTGTAAGCTCTGTTGTTTTACAAACCTACGAAACCATAAAGTTTAAGTCCGCAACTTCCTGAGCAATGCACTTTGACCAACTAAGCCACAGTGCCTCTGGAAATGCCTATTTCACTCTATTGTAAGCTCTGTTCTTTTCCAAACCTACGAAACAATAAAGTTTAAGTCTCCAACTTCCTGAGGAAGGCACTGCTGGGAGTTGAACCCAGGATCTCCTGTTTACGAAACAGGCACTTTGACCAACTAAGCCACAGTGCCTCTGTAAATGCCCATTTCACACTATTGTGAGCTCTGTTTTTTTCCAAAACTCCGAATACATAAAATTGAAATCTCCAAATTCCTGAGCAAGGCACTGCAGGGAGTTGAACCCAGGATCTCGTGTTTACTAAACAGGCCCTTTTACCAACCAAGCCACAGCGCCGCTGTAAATGCACTGTTCACACTATTGCAAGCTCTGTTGTTTTCCAAAACTCCGAAACCATAAAATTGAAATCTCTAACGTCCTGAGCAAGGCACTGCTGGGAGTTGAACCCAGGATCTCCTGTTTACTAAACAGGCACTTTTCCAAAACTGCGAATCCATAAAATTGAAATCTCCAACTTCCTGAGCAAGGCACTGCTGGGAGTTGAACCCAGGATCTCCTGTTTACGAAACAGGCACTTTGACCAACTAAGCCACAGTGCCTCTGTAAATGCCCATTTCACACTATTGTGAGCTCTGTTTTTTTCCAAAACTCTGAATCCATAAAATTGAAATCTCCAACTTCCTGAGCAAGGCACTGCTGGGAGTTAAACCCAGGATCTCCTGTTTACAAGACAGGCACTTTAACCAACTAAGCCACAGCGCCTCTGTAAATCCAAGGTTCAAACTATTGTAAGCTCTGTTGTTTTCCAAACCTACGAAACCATAAAGTTTAAGTCTGCAACTTCCTGAGCAATGCACTTTGACCAACTAAGCCACAGTGCCTCTGGAAATGCCTATTTCACAATATTGTAAGCTCTGTTCTTTTCCAAACCTACGAAACAATAAAGTTTAAGTCTCCAACTTCCTGAGGAAGGCACTGCTGGGAGTTGAACCCAGGATCTCCTGTTTACTAAACAGGCGCTTTAAGCAACTAAGCCACAGCGCCGCTGTAAATGCCATGTTCACACTATTGCAAGCTCTGTTGTTTTCCAAAACTCCGAAACCATAAAATTGAAATCTCTAACTTCCTGAGCAAGGCACTGCTGGGAGTTGAACCCAGGATCTCCTGTTTACTAAACAGGCACTTTTCCAAAACTGCGAATCCATAAAATTGAAATCTCCAACTTCCTGAGCAAGGCACTGCTGGGAGTTGAACCCAGGATCTCCTGTTTACGAAACAGGCACTTTGACCAACTAAGCCACAGTGCCTCTGTAAATTCCCATTTCACACTATTGTGAGCTCTGTTTTTTTCCAAAACTCCGAATACATAAAATTTAAATCTCCAACTTCCTGAGCAAGGCACTGCTGGGAGTTGAACCCAGGATCTCCTGTTTACGAAACAGGCACTTTGACCAACTAAGCCACAGCGCCGCTGTAAATGCCATGTTCACACTATTGCAAGCTCTGTTGTTTTCCAAAACTCCGAAACCATAAAATTGAAATCTCTAACTTCCTGAGCAAGGCACTGCTGGGAGTTGAACCCAGGATCTCCTGTTTACTAAACAGGCACTTTTCCAAAACTGCGAATCCATAAAATTGAAATCTCCAACTTCCTGAGCAAGGCACTGCTGGGAGTTGAACCCAGGATCTCCTGTTTACAAGACAGGCACTTTAACCAACTAAGCCACAGCGCCTCTGTAAATACCATGTTCACACTATTGTAAGCTCTGTTGTTTTCCAAACCTACGAAACCATAAAGTTTAAGTCTGCAACTTCCTGAGCAAGGCACTGCTGTGAGTTGAACCCAGGATCTCCTGTTTACGAAACAGGCGCTTTGACCAACTAAGCCACAGGGCCTCTGTAAATGCTCAATTCACACTAATGAGAGCTCTGTTCTTTTCTAAAACTCTGAATCCATAAAATTGAAATCTCCAAATTCCTGAGCAAGGCACTGCTGGGAGTTGAACCCAGGATCTCCTGTTTACTAAACAGGCGCTTTAACCAACCAAGCCACAGCACCACTGTAAATGGCATGTTCACACTATTGCAAGCTCTGTTGTTTTCCAAAACTCCGAAACCATAAAATTGAAATCTCTAACTTCCTGAGCAAGGCACTGCTGGGAGTTGAACCCAGGATCTCCTGTTTACTAAACAGGCACTTTTCCAAAACTGCGAATCCATAAAATTGAAAACTCCAACTTCCTGAGCAAGGCACTGCTGGGAGTTGAACCCAGGATCTCCTGTTTACGAAACAGGCACTTTGACCAACCAAGCCACAGTGCCTCTGTAAATGCATATTTCACACTATTGTGAGCTCTGTTTTTTTCCAAAACTACGAAACTATAAAATTCAAGTCCATAATTACATGAAAGAGGAACTGCTGGGAGTTGAACATGGGATCTCCTGTTTACGAAACAGGCACTTTGACCAACTAAGCCACAGTGCCTCTGTAAATGCCCATTTCACACTATTGTGAGCTCTGTTTTTTTCCAAAACTCTGAATCCATAAAATTGAAATCTCCAACTTCCTGAGCAAGGCACTGCTGGGAGTTAAACCCAGGATCTCCTGTTTACAAGACAGGCACTTTAACCAACTAAGCCACAGCGCCTCTGTAAATCCAAGGTTCAAACTATTGTAAGCTCTGTTGTTTTCCAAACCTACGAAACCATAAAGTTTAAGTCTGAAACTTCCTGAGCAATGCACTTTGACCAACTAAGCCACAGTGCCTCTGGAAATGCCTATTTCACACTATTGTAAGCTCTGTTCTTTTCCAAACCTACGAAACAATAAAGTTTAAGTCTCCAACTTCCTGAGGAAGGCACTGCTGGGAGTTGAACCCAGGATCTCCTGTTTACTAAACAGGCGCTTTAACCAACTAAGCCACAGCGCCTCTGTAAATCCAAGGTTCAAACTATTGTAAGCTCTGTTGTTTTCCAAACCTACGAAACCATAAAGTTTAAGTCTCTAACTTCCTGAGCAAGGCACTGCTGGGAGTTGAACCCAGGATCTCCTGTTTACTAAACAGGCGCTTTAACCAACTAAGCCACAGCGCCGCTGTAAATGCCATGTTCACACTATTGCAAGCTCTGTTGTTTTCCAAAACTCCGAAACCATAAAATTGAAATCTCTAACTTCCTGAGCAAGGCACTGCTGGAGTTGAACCCAGGATCTCCTGTTTACGAAACAGGCACTTTGACCAACTAAGCCACAGTGCCTCTGTAAATGCCCATTTCACACTATTGTGAGCTCTTTTTTTTTCCAAAACTCTGAATCCATAAAATTGAAATCTCCAACTTCCTGAGCAAGGCACTGCTGGGAATTGAATCCAGGATCTCCTGTTTACAAGACAGGCACTTTAACCAACTAAGCCACAGCGCCTCTGGAAATGCCTATTTCACACTATTGTAAGCTCTGTTCTTTTCCAAACCTACGAAACAATAAAGTTTAAGTCTCCAACTTCCTGAGGAAGGCACTGCTGGGAGTTGAACCCAGGATCTCCTGTTTACTAAACAGGCACTTTAAGCAACTAAGCCACAGCGCCGCTGTAAATGCCATGTTCACACTATTGCAAGCTCTGTTGTTTTCCAAATCTCCGAAACCAAAAAATTGAAATCTCTAACTTCCTGAGCAAGGCACTGCTGGGAGTTGAACCCAGGATCTCCTGTTTACTAAACAGGCACTTTTCCAAAACTGCGAATCCATAAAATTGAAATCTCCAACTTCCTGAGCAAGGGACTGCTGGAGTTGAACCCAGGATCTCCTGTTTACCAACTAAGCCACAGTGCCTCTGTAAATGCCCATTTCACACTATTGTGAGCTCTGTTTTTTTCCAAAACTCTGAATCCATAAAATTGAAATCTCCAACTTCCTGAGCAAGGCACTGCTGGGAGTTGAACCCAGAATCTCCTGTTAACAAGACAGGCACTTTAACCAACTAAGCCACAGCACCTCTGTAAATCCAAGGTTCAAACTATTGTAAGCTCTGTTGTTTTACAAACCTACGAAACCATAAAGTTTAAGTCCGCAACTTCCTGAGCAATGCACTTTGACCAACTAAGCCACAGTGCCTCTGGAAATGCCTATTTCACACTATTGTAAGCTCTGTTCTTTTCCAAACCTACGAAACAATAAAGTTTAAGTCTCCAACTTCCTGAGGAAGGCACTGCTGGGAGTTGAACCCAGGATCTCCTGTTTACGAAACAGGCACTTTGACCAACTAAGCCACAGTGCCTCTGTAAATGCCCATTTCACACTATTGTGAGCTCTGTTTTTTTCCAAAACTCCGAATACATAAAATTGAAATCTCCAAATTCCTGAGCAAGGCACTGCAGGGAGTTGAACCCAGGATCTCGTGTTTACTAAACAGGCCCTTTTACCAACCAAGCCACAGCGCCGCTGTAAATGCACTGTTCACACTATTGCAAGCTCTGTTGTTTTCCAAAACTCCGAAACCATAAAATTGAAATCTCTAACGTCCTGAGCAAGGCACTGCTGGGAGTTGAACCCAGGATCTCCTGTTTACTAAACAGGCACTTTTCCAAAACTGCGAATCCATAAAATTGAAATCTCCAACTTCCTGAGCAAGGCACTGCTGGGAGTTGAACCCAGGATCTCCTGTTTACGAAACAGGCACTTTGACCAACTAAGCCACAGTGCCTCTGTAAATGCCCATTTCACACTATTGTGAGCTCTGTTTTTTTCCAAAACTCTGAATCCATAAAATTGAAATCTCCAACTTCCTGAGCAAGGCACTGCTGGGAGTTAAACCCAGGATCTCCTGTTTACAAGACAGGCACTTTAACCAACTAAGCCACAGCGCCTCTGTAAATCCAAGGTTCAAACTATTGTAAGCTCTGTTGTTTTCCAAACCTACGAAACCATAAAGTTTAAGTCTGCAACTTCCTGAGCAATGCACTTTGACCAACTAAGCCACAGTGCCTCTGGAAAAGCCTATTTCACAATATTGTAAGCTCTGTTCTTTTCCAAACCTACGAAACAATAAAGTTTAAGTCTCCAACTTCCTGAGGAAGGCACTGCTGGGAGTTGAACCCAGGATCTCCTGTTTACTAAACAGGCGCTTTAAGCAACTAAGCCACAGCGCCGCTGTAAATGCCATGTTCACACTATTGCAAGCTCTGTTGTTTTCCAAAACTCCGAAACCATAAAATTGAAATCTCTAACTTCCTGAGCAAGGCACTGCTGGGAGTTGAACCCAGGATCTCCTGTTTACTAAACAGGCACTTTTCCAAAACTGCGAATCCATAAAATTGAAATCTCCAACTTCCTGAGCAAGGCACTGCTGGGAGTTGAACCCAGGATCTCCTGTTTACGAAACAGGCACTTTGACCAACTAAGCCACAGTGCCTCTGTAAATTCCCATTTCACACTATTGTGAGCTCTGTTTTTTTCCAAAACTCCGAATACATAAAATTGAAATCTCCAACTTCCTGAGCAAGGCACTGCTGGGAGTTGAACCCAGGATCTCCTGTTTACGAAACAGGCACTTTGACCAACTAAGCCACAGCGCCGCTGTAAATGCCATGTTCACACTATTGCAAGCTCTGTTGTTTTCCAAAACTCCGAAACCATAAAATTGAAATCTCTAACTTCCTGAGCAAGGCACTGCTGGGAGTTGAACCCAGGATCTCCTGTTTACTAAACAGGCACTTTTCCAAAACTGCGAATCCATAAAATTGAAATCTCCAACTTCCTGAGCAAGGCACTGCTGGGAGTTGAACCCAGGATCTCCTGTTTACAAGACAGGCACTTTAACCAACTAAGCCACAGCGCCTCTGTAAATACCATGTTCACACTATTGTAAGCTCTGTTGTTTTCCAAACCTACGAAACCATAAAGTTTAAGTCTGCAACTTCCTGAGCAAGGCACTGCTGTGAGTTGAACCCAGGATCTCCTGTTTACGAAACAGGCGCTTTGACCAACTAAGCCACAGGGCCTCTGTAAATGCTCAATTCACACTAATGAGAGCTCTGTTCTTTTCTAAAACTCTGAATCCATAAAATTGAAATCTCCAAATTCCTGAGCAAGGCACTGCTAGGAGTTGAACCCAGGATCTCCTGTTTACTAAACAGGCGCTTTAACCAACCAAGCCACAGCACCACTGTAAATGGCATGTTCACACTATTGCAAGCTCTGTTGTTTTCCAAAACTCCGAAACCATAAAATTGAAATCTCTAACTTCCTGAGCAAGGCACTGCTGGGAGTTGAACCCAGGATCTCCTGTTTACTAAACAGGCACTTTTCCAAAACTGCGAATCCATAAAATTGAAAACTCCAACTTCCTGAGCAAGGGACTGCTGGGAGTTGAACCCAGGATCTCCTGTTTACGAAACAGGCACTTTGACCAACCAAGCCACAGTGCCTCTGTAAATGCATATTTCACACTATTGTGAGCTCTGTTTTTTTCCAAAACTACGAAACTATAAAATTCAAGTCCATAATTACATGAAAGAGGAACTGCTGGGAGTTGAACATGGGATCTCCTGTTTACGAAACAGGCACTTTGACCAACTAAGCCACAGTGCCTCTGTAAATGCCCATTTCACACTATTGTGAGCTCTGTTTTTTTCCAAAACTCTGAATCCATAAAATTGAAATCTCCAACTTCCTGAGCAAGGCACTGCTGGGAGTTAAACCCAGGATCTCCTGTTTACAAGACAGGCACTTTAACCAACTAAGCCACAGCGCCTCTGTAAATCCAAGGTTCAAACTATTGTAAGCTCTGTTGTTTTCCAAACCTACGAAACCATAAAGTTTAAGTCTGAAACTTCCTGAGCAATGCACTTTGACCAACTAAGCCACAGTGCCTCTGGAAATGCCTATTTCACACTATTGTAAGCTCTGTTCTTTTCCAAACCTACGAAACAATAAAGTTTAAGTCTCCAACTTCCTGAGGAAGGCACTGCTGGGAGTTGAACCCAGGATCTCCTGTTTACTAAACAGGCGCTTTAACCAACTAAGCCACAGCGCCTCTGTAAATCCAAGGTTCAAACTATTGTAAGCTCTGTTGTTTTCCAAACCTACGAAACCATAAAGTTTAAGTCTCTAACTTCCTGAGCAAGGCACTGCTGGGAGTTGAACCCAGGATCTCCTGTTTACTAAACAGGCGCTTTAACCAACTAAGCCACAGCGCCGCTGTAAATGCCATGTTCACACTATTGCAAGCTCTGTTGTTTTCCAAAACTCCGAAACCATAAAATTGAAATCTCTAACTTCCTGAGCAAGGCACTGCTGGAGTTGAACCCAGGATCTCCTGTTTACGAAACAGGCACTTTGACCAACTAAGCCACAGTGCCTCTGTAAATGCCCATTTCACACTATTGTGAGCTCTTTTTTTTTCCAAAACTCTGAATCCATAAAATTGAAATCTCCAACTTCCTGAGCAAGGCACTGCTGGGAATTGAATCCAGGATCTCCTGTTTACAAGACAGGCACTTTAACCAACTAAGCCACAGCGCCTCTGGAAATGCCTATTTCACACTATTGTAAGCTCTGTTCTTTTCCAAACCTACGAAACAATAAAGTTTAAGTCTCCAACTTCCTGAGGAAGGCACTGCTGGGAGTTGAACCCAGGATCTCCTGTTTACTAAACAGGCACTTTAAGCAACTAAGCCACAGCGCCGCTGTAAATGCCATGTTCACACTATTGCAAGCTCTGTTGTTTTCCAAATCTCCGAAACCAAAAAATTGAAATCTCTAACTTCCTGAGCAAGGCACTGCTGGGAGTTGAACCCAGGATCTCCTGTTTACTAAACAGGCACTTTTCCAAAACTGCGAATCCATAAAATTGAAATCTCCAACTTCCTGAGCAAGGGACTGCTGGAGTTGAACCCAGGATCTCCTGTTTACCAACTAAGCCACAGTGCCTCTGTAAATGCCCATTTCACACTATTGTGAGCTCTGTTTTTTTCCAAAACTCTGAATCCATAAAATTGAAATCTCCAACTTCCTGAGCAAGGCACTGCTGGGAGTTGAACCCAGAATCTCCTGTTAACAAGACAGGCACTTTAACCAACTAAGCCACAGCACCTCTGTAAATCCAAGGTTCAAACTATTGTAAGCTCTGTTGTTTTACAAACCTACGAAACCATAAAGTTTAAGTCCGCAACTTCCTGAGCAATGCACTTTGACCAACTAAGCCACAGTGCCTCTGGAAATGCCTATTTCACACTATTGTAAGCTCTGTTCTTTTCCAAACCTACGAAACAATAAAGTTTAAGTCTCCAACTTCCTGAGGAAGGCACTGCTGGGAGTTGAACCCAGGATCTCCTGTTTACAAGACAGGCACTTTGACCAACTAAGCCACAGTGCCTCTGTAAATGCCCATTTCACACTATTGTGAGCTCTGTTTTTTTCCAAAACTCTGAATCCATAAAATTGAAATCTCCAACTTCCTGAGCAAGGCACTGCTGGGAGTTGAACCCAGAATCTCCTGTTAACAAGACAGGCACTTTAACCAACTAAGCCACAGCACCTCTGTAAATCCAAGGTTCAAACTATTGTAAGCTCTGTTGTTTTACAAACCTACGAAACCATAAAGTTTAAGTCCGCAACTTCCTGAGCAATGCACTTTGACCAACTAAGCCACAGTGCCTCTGGAAATGCCTATTTCACACTATTGTAAGCTCTGTTCTTTTCCAAACCTACGAAACAATAAAGTTTAAGTCTCCAACTTCCTGAGGAAGGCACTGCTGGGAGTTGAACCCAGGATCTCCTGTTTACAAGACAGGCACTTTGACCAACTAAGCCACAGTGCCTCTGTAAATGCCCATTTCACACTATTGTGAGCTCTGTTTTTTTCCAAAACTCTGAATCCATAAAATTGAAATCTCCAACTTCCTGAGAAAGGCACTGCTGGGAGTTGAACCCAGGATCTCCTGTTTACAAGACAGGCACTTTGACCAACTAAGCCACAGTGCCTCTGGAAATGCCTATTTCACACTATTGTAAGCTCTGTTCTTTTCCAAACCTACGAAACAATAAAGTTTAAGTCTCCAACTTCCTGAGGAAGGCACTGCTGGGAGTTGAACCCAGGATCTCCTGTTTACTAAACAGGCACTTTTCCAAAACTGCGAATCCATAAAATTGAAATCTCCAACTTCCTGAGCAAGGCACTGCTGGGAGTTGAACCCAGGATCTCCTGTTTACGAAACAGGCACTTTGACCAACTAAGCCACAGTGCCTCTGTAAATGCCCATTTCACACTATTGTGAGCTCTGTTTTTTTCCAAAACTCCGAATACATAAAATTGAAATCTCCAAATTCCTGAGCAAGGCACTGCAGGGAGTTGAACCCAGGATCTCGTGTTTACTAAACAGGCCCTTTTACCAACCAAGCCACAGCGCCGCTGTAAATGCACTGTTCACACTATTGCAAGCTCTGTTGTTTTCCAAAACTCCGAAACCATAAAATTGAAATCTCTAACGTCCTGAGCAAGGCACTGCTGGGAGTTGAACCCAGGATCTCCTGTTTACTAAACAGGCACTTTTCCAAAACTGCGAATCCATAAAATTGAAATCTCCAACTTCCTGAGCAAGGCACTGCTGGGAGTTGAACCCAGGATCTCCTGTTTACGAAACAGGCACTTTGACCAACCAAGCCACAGTGCCTCTGTAAATGCCCATTTCACACTATTGTGAGCTCTGTTTTTTTCCAAAACTCTGAATCCATAAAATTGAAATCTCCAACTTCCTGAGCAAAGCACTGCTGGGAGTTAAACCCAGGATCTCCTGTTTACAAGACAGGCACTTTAACCAACTAAGCCACAGCGCCGCTGTAAATGCCATGTTCACACTATTGCAAGCTCTGTTGTTTTCCAAAACTCCGAAACCATAAAATTGAAATCTCTAACTTCCTGAGCAAGGCACTGCTGGAGTTGAACCCAGGATCTCCTGTTTACGAAACAGGCACTTTGACCAACTAAGCCACAGTGCCTCTGTAAATGCCCATTTCACACTATTGTGAGCTCTTTTTTTTTCCAAAACTCTGAATCCATAAAATTGAAATCTCCAACTTCCTGAGCAAGGCACTGCTGGGAATTGAATCCAGGATCTCCTGTTTACAAGACAGGCACTTTAACCAACTAAGCCACAGCGCCTCTGGAAATGCCTATTTCACACTATTGTAAGCTCTGTTCTTTTCCAAACCTACGAAACAATAAAGTTTAAGTCTCCAACTTCCTGAGGAAGGCACTGCTGGGAGTTGAACCCAGGATCTCCTGTTTACTAAACAGGCACTTTAAGCAACTAAGCCACAGCGCCGCTGTAAATGCCATGTTCACACTATTGCAAGCTCTGTTGTTTTCCAAATCTCCGAAACCAAAAAATTGAAATCTCTAACTTCCTGAGCAAGGCACTGCTGGGAGTTGAACCCAGGATCTCCTGTTTACTAAACAGGCACTTTTCCAAAACTGCGAATCCATAAAATTGAAATCTCCAACTTCCTGAGCAAGGGACTGCTGGAGTTGAACCCAGGATCTCCTGTTTACCAACTAAGCCACAGTGCCTCTGTAAATGCCCATTTCACACTATTGTGAGCTCTGTTTTTTTCCAAAACTCTGAATCCATAAAATTGAAATCTCCAACTTCCTGAGCAAGGCACTGCTGGGAGTTGAACCCAGAATCTCCTGTTAACAAGACAGGCACTTTAACCAACTAAGCCACAGCACCTCTGTAAATCCAAGGTTCAAACTATTGTAAGCTCTGTTGTTTTACAAACCTACGAAACCATAAAGTTTAAGTCCGCAACTTCCTGAGCAATGCACTTTGACCAACTAAGCCACAGTGCCTCTGGAAATGCCTATTTCACACTATTGTAAGCTCTGTTCTTTTCCAAACCTACGAAACAATAAAGTTTAAGTCTCCAACTTCCTGAGCAAGGCACTGCAGGGAGTTGAACCCAGGATCTCGTGTTTACTAAACAGGCCCTTTTACCAACCAAGCCACAGCGCCGCTGTAAATGCACTGTTCACACTATTGCAAGCTCTGTTGTTTTCCAAAACTCCGAAACCATAAAATTGAAATCTCTAACGTCCTGAGCAAGGCACTGCTGGGAGTTGAACCCAGGATCTCCTGTTTACTAAACAGGCACTTTTCCAAAACTGCGAATCCATAAAATTGAAATCTCCAACTTCCTGAGCAAGGCACTGCTGGGAGTTGAACCCAGGATCTCCTGTTTACGAAACAGGCACTTTGACCAACCAAGCCACAGTGCCTCTGTAAATGCCCATTTCACACTATTGTGAGCTCTGTTTTTTTCCAAAACTCTGAATCCATAAAATTGAAATCTCCAACTTCCTGAGCAAGGCACTGCTGGGAGTTAAACCCAGGATCTCCTGTTTACAAGACAGGCACTTTAACCAACTAAGCCACAGCGCCTCTGTAAATCCAAGGTTCAAACTATTGTAAGCTCTGTTGTTTTCCAAACCTACGAAACAATAAAGTTTAAGTCTCCAACTTCCTGAGGAAGGCACTGCTGGGAGTTGAACCCAGGATCTCCTGTTTACTAAACAGGCGCTTTAACCAACTAAGCCACAGCGCCTCTGTAAATCCAAGGTTCAAACTATTGTAAGCTCTGTTGTTTTCCAAACCTACGAAACCATAAAGTTTAAGTCTCTAACTTCCTGAGCAAGGCACTGCTGGGAGTTGAACCCAGGATCTCCTGTTTACTAAACAGGCACTTTTCCAAAACTGCGAATCCATAAAATTGAAAACTCCAACTTCCTGAGCAAGGCACTGCTGGGAGTTGAACCCAGGATCTCCTGTTTACGAAACAGGCACTTTGACCAACCAAGCCACAGTGCCTCTGTAAATGCATATTTCACACTATTGTGAGCTCTGTTTTTTTCCAAAACTACGAAACTATAAAATTCAAGTCCATAATTACATGAAAGAGGAACTGCTGGGAGTTGAACCCAGGATCTCCTGTTTACGAAACAGGCACTTTGACCAACTAAGCCACAGTGCCTCTGTAAATGCCCATTTCACACTATTGTGAGCTCTGTTTTTTTCCAAAACTCTGAATCCATAAAATTGAAATCTCCAACTTCCTGAGCAAGGCACTGCTGGGAGTTAAACCCAGGATCTCCTGTTTACAAGACAGGCACTTTAACCAACTAAGCCACAGCGCCTCTGTAAATCCAAGGTTCAAACTATTGTAAGCTCTGTTGTTTTCCAAACCTACGAAACCATAAAGTTTAAGTCTGAAACTTCCTGAGCAATGCACTTTGACCAACTAAGCCACAGTGCCTCTGGAAATGCCTATTTCACACTATTGTAAGCTCTGTTCTTTTCCAAACCTACGAAACAATAAAGTTTAAGTCTCCAACTTCCTGAGGAAGGCACTGCTGGGAGTTGAACCCAGGATCTCCTGTTTACTAAACAGGCGCTTTAACCAACTAAGCCACAGCGCCTCTGTAAATCCAAGGTTCAAACTATTGTAAGCTCTGTTGTTTTCCAAACCTACGAAACCATAAAGTTTAAGTCTCTAACTTCCTGAGCAAGGCACTGCTGGGAGTTGAACCCAGGATCTCCTGTTTACTAAACAGGCGCTTTAACCAACTAAGCCACAGCGCCGCTGTAAATGCCATGTTCACACTATTGCAAGCTCTGTTGTTTTCCAAAACTCCGAAACAATAAAATTGAAATCTCTAACTTCCTGAGCAAGGCACTGCTGGAGTTGAACCCAGGATCTCCTGTTTACGAAACAGGCACTTTGACCAACTAAGCCACAGTGCCTCTGTAAATGCCCATTTCACACTATTGTGAGCTCTTTTTTTTTCCAAAACTCTGAATCCATAAAATTGAAATCTCCAACTTCCTGAGCAAGGCACTGCTGGGAATTGAATCCAGGATCTCCTGTTTACAAGACAGGCACTTTAACCAACTAAGCCACAGCGCCTCTGGAAATGCCTATTTCACACTATTGTAAGCTCTGTTCTTTTCCAAACCTACGAAACAATAAAGTTTAAGTCTCCAACTTCCTGAGGAAGGCACTGCTGGGAGTTGAACCCAGGATCTCCTGTTTACTAAACAGGCACTTTAAGCAACTAAGCCACAGCGCCGCTGTAAATGCCATGTTCACACTATTGCAAGCTCTGTTGTTTTCCAAATCTCCGAAACCAAAAAATTGAAATCTCTAACTTCCTGAGCAAGGCACTGCTGGGAGTTGAACCCAGGATCTCCTGTTTACTAAACAGGCACTTTTCCAAAACTGCGAATCCATAAAATTGAAATCTCCAACTTCCTGAGCAAGGGACTGCTGGAGTTGAACCCAGGATCTCCTGTTTACCAACTAAGCCACAGTGCCTCTGTAAATGCCCATTTCACACTATTGTGAGCTCTGTTTTTTTCCAAAACTCTGAATCCATAAAATTGAAATCTCCAACTTCCTGAGCAAGGCACTGCTGGGAGTTGAACCCAGGATCTCCTGTTAACAAGACAGGCACTTTAACCAACTAAGCCACAGCACCTCTGTAAATCCAAGGTTCAAACTATTGTAAGCTCTGTTGTTTTACAAACCTACGAAACCATAAAGTTTAAGTCCGCAACTTCCTGAGCAATGCACTTTGACCAACTAAGCCACAGTGCCTCTGGAAATGCCTATTTCACACTATTGTAAGCTCTGTTCTTTTCCAAACCTACGAAACAATAAAGTTTAAGTCTCCAACTTCCTGAGGAAGGCACTGCTGAGAGTTGAACCCAGGATCTCCTGTTTACGAAACAGGCACTTTGACCAACTAAGCCACAGCGCCGCTGTAAATGCCCATTTCACACTATTGCAAGCTCTGTTGTTTTCCAAAACTCCGAAACCATAAAATTGAAATCTCTAACTTCCTGAGCAAGGCACTGCTGGGAGTTGAACCCAGGATCTCCTGTTTACGAAACAGGCACTTTGAGCAACTAAGCCACAGTGCCTCTGTAAATGCCCATTTCACACTATTGTGAGCTCTGTTTTTTTCCAAAACTCTGAATCCATAAAATTGAAATCTCCAACTTCCTGAGAAAGGCACTGCTGGGAGTTGAACCCAGGATCTCCTGTTTACAAGACAGGCACTTTGACCAACTAAGCCACAGTGCCTCTGGAAATGCCTATTTCACACTATTGTAAGCTCTGTTCTTTTCCAAACCTACGAAACAATAAAGTTTAAGTCTCCAACTTCCTGAGGAAGGCACTGCTGGGAGTTGAACCCAGGATCTCCTGTTTACTAAACAGGCACTTTAAGCAACTAAGCCACAGCGCCGCTGTAAATGCCATGTTCACACTATTGCAAGCTCTGTTGTTTTCCAAATCTCCGAAACCAAAAAATTGAAATCTCTAACTTCCTGAGCAAGGCACTGCTGGGAGTTGAACCCAGGATCTCCTGTTTACTAAACAGGCACTTTTCCAAAACTGCGAATCCATAAAATTGAAATCTCCAACTTCCTGAGCAAGGGACTGCTGGAGTTGAACCCAGGATCTCCTGTTTACCAACTAAGCCACAGTGCCTCTGTAAATGCCCATTTCACACTATTGTGAGCTCTGTTTTTTTCCAAAACTCTGAATCCATAAAATTGAAATCTCCAACTTCCTGAGCAAGGCACTGCTGGGAGTTGAACCCAGGATCTCCTGTTAACAAGACAGGCACTTTAACCAACTAAGCCACAGCACCTCTGTAAATCCAAGGTTCAAACTATTGTAAGCTCTGTTGTTTTACAAACCTACGAAACCATAAAGTTTAAGTCCGCAACTTCCTGAGCAATGCACTTTGACCAACTAAGCCACAGTGCCTCTGGAAATGCCTATTTCACACTATTGTAAGCTCTGTTCTTTTCCAAACCTACGAAACAATAAAGTTTAAGTCTCCAACTTCCTGAGGAAGGCACTGCTGGGAGTTGAACCCAGGATCTCCTGTTTACAAGACAGGCACTTTGACCAACTAAGCCACAGTGCCTCTGTAAATGCCCATTTCACACTATTGTGAGCTCTGTTTTTTTCCAAAACTCTGAATCCATAAAATTGAAATCTCCAACTTCCTGAGAAAGGCACTGCTGGGAGTTGAACCCAGGATCTCCTGTTTACAAGACAGGCACTTTGACCAACTAAGCCACAGTGCCTCTGGAAATGCCTATTTCACACTATTGTAAGCTCTGTTCTTTTCCAAACCTACGAAACAATAAAGTTTAAGTCTCCAACTTCCTGAGGAAGGCACTGCTGGGAGTTGAACCCAGGATCTCCTGTTTACTAAACAGGCACTTTTCCAAAACTGCGAATCCATAAAATTGAAATCTCCAACTTCCTGAGCAAGGCACTGCTGGGAGTTGAACCCAGGATCTCCTGTTTACGAAACAGACACTTTGACCAACTAAGCCACAGTGCCTCTGTAAATGCCCATTTCACACTATTGTGAGCTCAGTTTTTTCCAAAACTCCGAATACATAAAATTGAAATCTCCAACTTCCTGAGCAAGGCACTGCAGGGAGTTGAACCCAGGATCTCGTGTTTACTAAACAGGCCCTTTTACCAACCAAGCCACAGCGCCGCTGTAAATGCACTGTTCACACTATTGCAAGCTCTGTTGTTTTCCAAAACTCCGAAACCATAAAATTGAAATCTCTAACGTCCTGAGCAAGGCACTGCTGGGAGTTGAACCCAGGATCTCCTGTTTACTAAACAGGCACTTTTCCAAAACTGCGAATCCATAAAATTGAAATCTCCAACTTCCTGAGCAAGGCACTGCTGGGAGTTGAACCCAGGATCTCCTGTTTACGAAACAGGCACTTTGACCAACTAAGCCACAGTGCCTCTGTAAATTCCCATTTCACACTATTGTGAGCTCTGTTTTTTTCCAAAACTCCGAATACATAAAATAGAAATCTCCAACTTCCTGAGCAAGGCACTGCTGGGAGTTGAACCCAGGATCTCCTGTTTACAAAACAGGCACTTTGACCAACTAAGCCACAGCGCCGCTGTAAATGCCATGTTCACACTATTGCAAGCTCTGTTGTTTTCCAAAACTCCGAAACCATAAAATTGAAATCTCTAACTTCCTGAGCAAGGCACTGCTGGGAGTTGAACCCAGGATCTCCTGTTTACTAAACAGGCACTTTTCCAAAACTGCGAATCCATAAAATTGAAATCTCCAACTTCCTGAGCAAGGCACTGCTGGGAGTTGAACCCAGGATCTACTGTTTACAAGACAGGCACTTTAACCAACTAAGCCACAGCGCCTCTGTAAATACCATGTTCACACTATTGTAAGCTCTGTTGTTTTCCAAACCTACGAAACCATAAAGTTTAAGTCTGCAACTTCCTGAGCAAGGCACTGCTGTGAGTTGAACCCAGGATCTCCTGTTTACGAAACAGGCGCTTTGACCAACTAAGCCACAGGGCCTCTGTAAATGCTCAATTCACACTAATGAGAGCTCTGTTCTTTTCTAAAACTCTGAATCCATAAAATTGAAATCTCCAACTTCCTGAGCAAGGCACTGCTGGGAGTTGAACCCAGGATCTCCTGTTTACGAAACAGGCACTTTGACCAACCAAGCCACAGTGCCTCTGTAAATGCACATTTCACACTATTGTGAGCTCTGTTTTTTTCCAAAACTACGAAACCATAAAATTCAAGTCCATAATTACATGAAAGAGGCACTGCTGGGAGTTGAACATGGGATCTCCTGTTTACGAAACAGGCACTTTGACCAACTAAGCCACAGTGCCTCTGTAAATGCCCATTTCACACTATTGTGAGCTCTGTTTTTTTCCAAAACTCTGAATCCATAAAATTGAAATCTCCAACTTCCTGAGCAAGGCACTGCTGGGAGTTAAACCCAGGATCTCCTGTTTACAAGACAGGCACTTTAACCAACTAAGCCACAGCGCCTCTGTAAATCCAAGGTTCAAACTATTGTAAGCTCTGTTGTTTTCCAAACCTACGAAACCATAAAGTTTAAGTCTGAAACTTCCTGAGCAATGCACTTTGACCAACTAAGCCACAGTGCCTCTGGAAATGCCTATTTCACACTATTGTAAGCTCTGTTCTTTTCCAAACCTACGAAACAATAAAGTTTAAGTCTCCAACTTCCTGAGGAAGGCACTGCTGGGAGTTGAACCCAGGATCTCCTGTTTACTAAACAGGCACTTTTCCAAAACTGCGAATCCATAAAATTGAAATCTCCAACTTCCTGAGCAAGGCACTGCTGGGAGTTGAACCCAGGATCTCCTGTTTACGAAACAGGCACTTTGACCAACTAAGCCACAGTGCCTCTGTAAATGCCCATTTCACACTATTGTGAGCTCTGTTTTTTTCCAAAACTCCGAATACATAAAATTGAAATCTCCAACTTCCTGAGCAAGGCACTGCTGGGAGTTGAACCCAGGATCTCCTGTTTACGAAACAGGCACTTTGACCAACTAAGCCACAGCGCCGCTGTAAATGCCATGTTCACACTATTGCAAGCTCTGTTGTTTTCCAATACTCCGAAACCATAAAATTGAAATCTCTAACTTCCTGAGCAAGGCACTGCTGGGAGTTGAACCCAGGATCTCCTGTTTACTAAACAGGCACTTTTCCAAAACTGCGAATCCATAAAATTGAAATCTCCAACTTCCTGAGCAAGGCACTGCTGGGAGTTGAACCCAGGATCTACTGTTTACAAGACAGGCACTTTAACCAACTAAGCCACAGCGCCTCTGTAAATACCATGTTCACACTATTGTAAGCTCTGTTGTTTTCCAAACCTACGAAACCATAAAGTTTAAGTCTGCAACTTCCTGAGCAAGGCACTGCTGTGAGTTGAACCCAGGATCTCCTGTTTACGAAACAGGCGCTTTGACCAACTAAGCCACAGGGCCTCTGTAAATGCTCAATTCACACTAATGAGAGCTCTGTTCTTTTCTAAAACTCTGAATCCATAAAATTGAAATCTCCAACTTCCTGAGCAAGGCACTGCTGGGAGTTGAACCCAGGATCTCCTGTTTACGAAACAGGCACTTTGACCAACCAAGCCACAGTGCCTCTGTAAATGCACATTTCACACTATTGTGAGCTCTGTTTTTTTCCAAAACTACGAAACCATAAAATTCAAGTCCATAATTACATGAAAGAGGCACTGCTGGGAGTTGAACATGGGATCTCCTGTTTACGAAACAGGCACTTTGACCAACTAAGCCACAGTGCCTCTGTAAATGCCCATTTTACACTATTGTGAGCTCTGTTTTTTTCCAAAACTCTGAATCCATAAAATTGAAATCTCCAACTTCCTGAGCAAGGCACTGCTGGGAGTTAAACCCAGGATCTCCTGTTTACAAGACAGGCACTTTAACCAACTAAGCCACAGCGCCTCTGTAAATCCAAGGTTCAAACTATTGTAAGCTCTGTTGTTTTCCAAACCTACGAAACCATAAAGTTTAAGTCTGAAACTTCCTGAGCAATGCACTTTGACCAACTAAGCCACAGTGCCTCTGGAAATGCCTATTTCACACTATTGTAAGCTCTGTTCTTTTCCAAACCTACGAAACAATAAAGTTTAAGTCTCCAACTTCCTGAGGAAGGCACTGCTGGGAGTTGAACCCAGGATCTCCTGTTTACTAAACAGGCACTTTTCCAAAACTGCGAATCCATAAAATTGAAATCTCCAACTTCCTGAGCAAGGCACTGCTGGGAGTTGAACCCAGGATCTCCTGTTTACGAAACAGGCACTTTGACCAACTAAGCCACAGTGCCTCTGTAAATTCCCATTTCACACTATTGTGAGCTCTGTTTTTTTCCAAAACTCCGAATACATAAAATTGAAATCTCCAACTTCCTGAGCAAGGCACTGCTGGGAGTTGAACCCAGGATCTCCTGTTTACGAAACAGGCACTTTGACCAACTAAGCCACAGCGCCGCTGTAAATGCCATGTTCACACTATTGCAAGCTCTGTTGTTTTCCAATACTCCGAAACCATAAAATTGAAATCTCTAACTTCCTGAGCAAGGCACTGCTGGGAGTTGAACCCAGGATCTCCTGTTTACTAAACAGGCACTTTTCCAAAACTGCGAATCCATAAAATTGAAATCTCCAACTTCCTGAGCAAGGCACTGCTGGGAGTTGAACCCAGGATCTACTGTTTACAAGACAGGCACTTTAACCAACTAAGCCACAGCGCCTCTGTAAATACCATGTTCACACTATTGTAAGCTCTGTTGTTTTCCAAACCTACGAAACCATAAAGTTTAAGTCTGCAACTTCCTGAGCAAGGCACTGCTGTGAGTTGAACCCAGGATCTCCTGTTTACGAAACAGGCGCTTTGACCAACTAAGCCACAGGGCCTCTGTAAATGCTCAATTCACACTAATGAGAGCTCTGTTCTTTTCTAAAACTCTGAATCCATAAAATTGAAATCTCCAACTTCCTGAGCAAGGCACTGCTGGGAGTTGAACCCAGGATCTCCTGTTTACTAAACAGGCGCTTTAACCAACCAAGCCACAGCACCGCTGTAAATGGCATGTTCACACTATTGCAAGCTCTGTTGTTTTCCAAAACTCCGAAATCATAAAATTGAAATCTCTAACTTCCTGAGCAAGGCACTGCTGGGAGTTGAACCCAGGATCTCCTGTTTACTAAACAGGCACTTTTCCAAAACTGCGAATCCATAAAATTGAAAACTCCAACTTCCTGAGCAAGGCACTGCTGGGAGTTGAACCCAGGATCTCCTGTTTACTAAACAGGCACTTTGACCAACCAAGCCACAGTGCCTCTGTAAATGCACATTTCACACTATTGTGAGCTCTGTTTTTTTCCAAAACTACGAAACCATAAAATTCAAGTCCATAATTACATGAAAGAGGCACTGCTGGGAGTTGAACATGGGATCTCCTGTTTACGAAACAGGCACTTTGACCAACTAAGCCACAGTGCCTCTGTAAATGCCCATTTCACACTATTGTGAGCTCTGTTTTTTTCCAAAACTCTGAATCCATAAAATTGAAATCTCCAACTTCCTGAGCAAGGCACTGCTGGGAGTTAAACCCAGGATCTCCTGTTTACAAGACAGGCACTTTAACCAACTAAGCCACAGCGCCTCTGTAAATCCAAGGTTCAAACTATTGTAAGCTCTGTTGTTTTCCAAACCTACGAAACCATAAAGTTTAAGTCTGAAACTTCCTGAGCAATGCACTTTGACCAACTAAGCCACAGTGCCTCTGGAAATGCCTATTTCACACTATTGTAAGCTCTGTTCTTTTCCAAACCTACGAAACAATAAAGTTTAAGTCTCCAACTTCCTGAGGAAGGCACTGCTGGGAGTTGAACCCAGGATCTCCTGTTTACTAAACAGGCACTTTTCCAAAACTGCGAATCCATAAAATTGAAATCTCCAACTTCCTGAGCAAGGCACTGCTGGGAGTTGAACCCAGGATCTCCTGTTTACGAAACAGGCACTTTGACCAACTAAGCCACAGTGCCTCTGTAAATTCCCATTTCACACTATTGTGAGCTCTGTTTTTTTCCAAAACTCCGAATACATAAAATTGAAATCTCCAACTTCCTGAGCAAGGCACTGCTGGGAGTTGAACCCAGGATCTCCTGTTTACGAAACAGGCACTTTTCCAAAACTGCGAATCCATAAAATTGAAATCTCCAACTTCCTGAGCAAGGCACTGCTGGGAGTTGAACCCAGGATCTCCTGTTTACGAAACAGGCACTTTGACCAACTAAGCCACAGCGCCGCTGTAAATGCCATGTTCACACTATTGCAAGCTCTGTTGTTTTCCAATACTCCGAAACCATAAAATTGAAATCTCTAACTTCCTGAGCAAGGCACTGCTGGGAGTTGAACCCAGGATCTCCTGTTTACTAAACAGGCACTTTTCCAAAACTGCGAATCCATAAAATTGAAATCTCCAACTTCCTGAGCAAGGCACTGCTGGGAGTTGAACCCAGGATCTACTGTTTACAAGACAGGCACTTTAACCAACTAAGCCACAGCGCCTCTGTAAATACCATGTTCACACTATTGTAAGCTCTGTTGTTTTCCAAACCTACGAAACCATAAAGTTTAAGTCTGCAACTTCCTGAGCAAGGCACTGCTGTGAGTTGAACCCAGGATCTCCTGTTTACGAAACAGGCGCTTTGACCAACTAAGCCACAGGGCCTCTGTAAATGCTCAATTCACACTAATGAGAGCTCTGTTCTTTTCTAAAACTCTGAATCCATAAAATTGAAATCTCCAACTTCCTGAGCAAGGCACTGCTGGGAGTTGAACCCAGGATCTCCTGTTTACTAAACAGGCGCTTTAACCAACCAAGCCACAGCACCGCTGTAAATGGCATGTTCACACTATTGCAAGCTCTGTTGTTTTCCAAAACTCCGAAATCATAAAATTGAAATCTCTAACTTCCTGAGCAAGGCACTGCTGGGAGTTGAACCCAGGATCTCCTGTTTACTAAACAGGCACTTTTCCAAAACTGCGAATCCATAAAATTGAAAACTCCAACTTCCTGAGCAAGGCACTGCTGGGAGTTGAACCCAGGATCTCCTGTTTACTAAACAGGCACTTTGACCAACCAAGCCACAGTGCCTCTGTAAATGCACATTTCACACTATTGTGAGCTCTGTTTTTTTCCAAAACTACGAAACCATAAAATTCAAGTCCATAATTACATGAAAGAGGCACTGCTGGGAGTTGAACATGGGATCTCCTGTTTACGAAACAGGCACTTTGACCAACTAAGCCACAGTGCCTCTGTAAATGCCCATTTCACACTATTGTGAGCTCTGTTTTTTTCCAAAACTCTGAATCCATAAAATTGAAATCTCCAACTTCCTGAGCAAGGCACTGCTGGGAGTTAAACCCAGGATCTCCTGTTTACAAGACAGGCACTTTAACCAACTAAGCCACAGCGCCTCTGTAAATCCAAGGTTCAAACTATTGTAAGCTCTGTTGTTTTCCAAACCTACGAAACCATAAAGTTTAAGTCTGAAACTTCCTGAGCAATGCACTTTGACCAACTAAGCCACAGTGCCTCTGGAAATGCCTATTTCACACTATTGTAAGCTCTGTTCTTTTCCAAACCTACGAAACAATAAAGTTTAAGTCTCCAACTTCCTGAGGAAGGCACTGCTGGGAGTTGAACCCAGGATCTCCTGTTTACTAAACAGGCACTTTTCCAAAACTGCGAATCCATAAAATTGAAATCTCCAACTTCCTGAGCAAGGCACTGCTGGGAGTTGAACCCAGGATCTCCTGTTTACGAAACAGGCACTTTGACCAACTAAGCCACAGTGCCTCTGTAAATTCCCATTTCACACTATTGTGAGCTCTGTTTTTTTCCAAAACTCCGAATACATAAAATTGAAATCTCCAACTTCCTGAGCAAGGCACTGCTGGGAGTTGAACCCAGGATCTCCTGTTTACGAAACAGGCACTTTGACCAACTAAGCCACAGCGCCGCTGTAAATGCTATGTTCACACTATTGCAAGCTCTGTTGTTTTCCAAAACTCCGAAACCATAAAATTGAAATCTCTAACTTCCTGAGCAAGGCACTGCTGGGAGTTGAACCCAGGATCTCCTGTTTACTAAACAGGCACTTTTCCAAAACTGCGAATCCATAAAATTGAAATCTCCAACTTCCTGAGCAAGGCACTGCTGGGAGTTGAACCCAGGATCTCCTGTTTACAAGACAGGCACTTTAACCAACTAAGCCACAGCGCCTCTGTAAATACCATGTTCACACTATTGTAAGCTCTGTTGTTTTCCAAACCTACGAAACCATAAAGTTTAAGTCTGCAACTTCCTGAGCAAGGCACTGCTGTGAGTTGAACCCAGGATCTCCTGTTTACGAAACAGGCGCTTTGACCAACTAAGCCACAGGGCCTCTGTAAATGCTCAATTCACACTAATGAGAGCTCTGTTCTTTTCTAAAACTCTGAATCCATAAAATTGAAATCTCCAACTTCCTGAGCAAGGCACTGCTGGGAGTTGAACCCAGGATCTCCTGTTTACTAAACAGGCGCTTTAACCAACCAAGCCACAGCACCGCTGTAAATGGCATGTTCACACTATTGCAAGCTCTGTTGTTTTCCAAAACTACGAAACCATAACATTCAAGTCTATAATCACATGAAAGAGGCACTGCTGGGATTTGAACCTAGGACCTCCTGTTTACGAAACAGGCACTTTGACCAACTAAGCCACAGGGCCTCTGTAAATGCACAATTCACACTATTGAGAGCTCTGTTCTTTTCCAAAACTCCGAATCCATAAAATTGAAATCTCCAACTTCCTGAGCAAGGCACTGCTGGGAGTTGAACCCAGGATCTCCTGTTTACTAAACAGGCGCTTTAACCAACTAAGCCACAGCACCGATGTTAATGCCATGTTCACACTATTGCAAGCTCTGTTCTTTTCCAAAACTCCGAATCCATAAAATTGAAATCTCCAACTTCCTGAGCAAGGCACTGCTGGGAGTTGAACCCAGGATCTCCTGTTTACTAAACAGGCACTTTAACCAACTAAGCCACAGCGCCACTGTTAATACCATGTTCACACTATTGCAAGCTCTGTTGTTTTCCAAAACTACGAAACCATAAAATTCAAGTCTATAATCACATGAAAGAGGCACTGCTGGGAGTTGAACCGAGGATCTCCTGTTTACGAAACAGGCACTTTGACCAATTAAGCCACAGTGCCTCTGTAAATGCCCATTTCACACTATTGAGAGCTCTGTTTTTTTCCAAAACTCTGAATCCATAAAATTGAAATCTCCAACTTCCTGAGCAAGGCACTGCTGGGAGTTGAACCCAGGATCTCCTGTTTACTAAACAGGCACTTTTCCAAAACTGCGAATCCATAAAATTGAAATCTCCAACTTCCTGAGCAAGGCACTGCTGGGAGTTGAACCCAGGATCTCCTGTTTACTAAACAGGCACTTTAACCAACTAAGCCACAGCGCCACTGTTAATACCATGTTCACACTATTGCAAGCTCTGTTGTTTTCCAAAACTACGAAACCATAAAATTCAAGTCTATAATCACATGAAAGAGGCACTGCTGGGAGTTGAACCGAGGATCTCCTGTTTACGAAACAGGCACTTTGACCAATTAAGCCACAGTGCCTCTGTAAATGCCCATTTCACACTATTGAGAGCTCTGTTTTTTTCCAAAACTCTGAATCCATAAAATTGAAATCTCCAACTTCCTGAGCAAGGCACTGCTGGGAGTTGAACCCAGGATCTCCTGTTTACTAAACAGGCACTTTTCCAAAACTGCGAATCCATAAAATTGAAATCTCCAACTTCCTGAGCAAGGCACTGCTGGGAGTTGAACCCAGGATCTCCTGTTTACTAAACAGGCACTTTAACCAACTAAGCCACAGCACCGATGTTAATGCTATGTTCACACTATTGCAAGCTCTGTTCTTTTCCAAAACTCCGAATCCATAAAATTGAAATCTCCAACTTCCTGAGCAAGGCACTGCTGGGAGTTGAACCCAGGATCTCCTGTTTACAAGACAGGCACTTTAACCAACTAAGCCACAGCGCCTCTGTAAAGCCCATGTTCACACTATTGTAAGCTCTGTTGTTTTCCAAACCTACGAAACCATAAAGTCTGCAACTTCCTGAGCAATGCACTTTGACTAACTAAGCCACAGTTTCTCTGGAAATGCCCATTTCACACTATTGTGAGCTCTGTTCTTTTCCAAAACTCCGAATCCATAAAATTGAAAACTCCAACTTCCTGAGCAAGGCACTGCTGGGAGTTGAATCCAGGATCTCCTGTTTACAAGACAGGCACTTTAACCAACTAAGCCACAGCGCCTATGTAAATCCAATGTTCACACTATTGTAAGCTCTGTTGTTTTCCAAAACTACGAAACCATAAAATTCAAGTCTATAATCACATGAAAGAGGCACTGCTGGGAGTTGAACCCAGGATCTCTTGTTTACGAAACAGGCACTTTGACCAACTAAGCCACAGCGCCTCTGTAAATGCACATTTCACACTGTTGAGAGCTCTGTTCTTTTCCAAAACTCAGAATCCATAAAATTGAAATCTCCAACTTCCTGAGCAAGGCACTGCTGGGAGTTGAACCCAGGATCTCGTGTTTACGAAACAGGCACTTTGACCAACTAAGCCATAACATGAGAGGCCCTGCTAGGATTTGTAGAACATCTTAAAAAGGTATAATTTCCCCATAGCCCTAATCTGCAGATATTCTAAATCCATTTCTTCTGTGTATCTTAAACCAAAATTAAACAGAAAATTTAAAGTCAACTCAACCTGACAATCATGCACAAGAAAGTAGTATTTTAATTAGACAAAAAAAAGCAGCTTTACAGCAAATGTTTGTGTTTGTGTTTCAAGTGCTCAATTTATTTAACTTGCAACACATATATTCATCAAATATTTAAAACCTGTTCACAAATGTAGTAAAAGCAGCTGACTCTCCGACAACCAGGAGAGTCTTTATGTTACTTCAGCTTCAATTCTTCCTTCATACTGTGGCATTAATGTTTCACTTAACAGCTCATTGACTTTAAAAACATTCTTAATAATGTTAAACATTGACACCAACAATTACCAATGCTGACGTTGACTCGCTCCACATGCTGTGACAATCTGTGACGTTCTGCATGCACACATTGACCCTCTAAAAAACACACAAAAACGGTATAAAATACTCAGATTAAAAACTGTACACCAGCACACAAACACATCAAAACAGTCCGAGTGAGTGTGTGCCAGTCAGACAGACGGATCAAGGAGTGGCATAAGGCACAATACAGGGAAGTATGAAAAAGCCTCCCCACACAAACTTGTGTCAAAGCAAATTTAAATTAATCTGAAAAACACATATTTCTTAAACTAAAAAGTCTTCCACCCTCAAAATGACTCATTCAGTGTACCTGAGGCTCCGGTCACACTGTAAAAACATCAGATCTGATGCTGCACAGGATGTGCTTATACTCCCATCATAAAAGTGAACCAGGCAGTTTAATTTATTTATTTATTTTCACCTTTAACAGAGCATCATTCAACGTACTTTGAGCAAACAAAGAAAGGATCTGAAATGGGTCATGCTTTATGTTGCAGTTCGTTGAGTTGCAGTTCTTCTAACGGCCAATAGATTTAGCTAAACACACTCTGCTTGTATTGAGGTGAACGGTAAAACCCACCCAATTTCTCTCTACAAATACAAGGCCAGTGAAAAGTTCAGCTCCCACGCAATATCACCTCTTCTAAGTACATTTGAGTGGAGATTTTGAAAATGGCTGCTCTATTAAGCAGGCATAAAACACCTGTCCAGGAGTTTAAAATGACTATATATCGATGACAGACAGATATTGCTCTAAAGAGTTGGTTAAGATCAAAAACAGAGCTAAAAGAGAGGGAAGATTGTACGTACATTCATCAGGTGGACACGAACTTCGCTGCCCCAGAAGTTACATTGTTTTCGATCTTGTGTTTTACAAGATACAATAAATAAAATCCTGTAATAGTCATTGAATAAAACAGTCTGAAGGCCTGAGGTGTGAACGGAGCCATGACGTGGCCTTGTAGTGAAAAATGCTAATGAACATTCAAGCTCTTAAAGTTCAGGACAACAACAAACACGAAGACAATAAATAAACTAAATAAAGACTAAATCCACACTCACAATACACCTCGTGACGCCAAACATCCAGAAGACAAACAAAACAACTCATAATTTGATGAGCACCAAACACAGCAGTGATGATATATGAGCTCTTAAATAAATATCAAACTGACAGAGTAGTCTCTATGAAGTTCAAGCTCATTTGTCGCACAGTAACACCTACGTGAAGTCAGAGCGGGATTAGTAGCTACACACCACATCACATCATCAGACACCATCCACACTGCAACAGCCAGGGGTTCACCTGGAAAAACAAAGACACACAAATACTGTGCAAGAGCAGGAAATGAGTGCAGACTGCATACAAAAGTCTTAGAAGTGAATTGTGGCCTTTTAAAACTGTACATGCGTGTCTCTTTGGAGTCGTTTTCTGACTCTTTGTGGTCATTTGGCGTCTCATTGTGGCTGTTTTGTGTCTCTATGCAGTGCTTTTGTGTGTCTTTGTGGTCGTTTTGCACCTACGTGGTCTATATGCGTCTCTATGGAGTCGTTTTGTGCCTACTTGTGGGTCTTTGTGGTCATTTTGTATCCGGGTAGTCTCACAGTATCATTGTGCTTAGACTTGTTTTTCATTTTCGACCACACAGGTGAACCTGCTGGAATGAGGAAACACCTGGTTGTGTTACATTTACTGTCAGTCTCACTTCTAACAACATGTTAGATAAGGCTTCTTCATGGGCTGCTCTTCATTTCACTGTCTTTAAAATGTAAAAGTAATGCTTCAGTGTCTGCTGCTCTGAATAAACAATGAACTGAAGAGTATTTTAGTTTCTATACAGTCTGTGATTTCTATTTTAAATAGTAGTGAACTGAACCAAACATGAATACAAAGTTGTGTTAGTTTAGTTAAGTGAAAAAAAGCATTTAAAAGACCTAAAAAGGTCTAAATTAATTAAGGCACATTACTGAGTCAAGTCCAAGATATAATGAGAACAATATTCTGGAGACAATCTACCGTTTTACAGTTCAAATGTATGGAGTCTCGAATGTGCCACTACAACAATCATATACTTTCTCAGGATTCAAGTAATATAATCAAATTATAAATGTATACTATCTAAAAAAACTATTATAAATTAATTTAAAATGTCATTGAAGCATAACAAAACTCAAAACAAAATATATGTTTTAAATAAATCTAGCAACAATCATTTCATTGACTTATTTTGTCTATAAAAAATAAAATAGTAATTACATTTTGAAAATAGAAATTAAAATACATTTTAAAATAACTTTTAAATTACGCATTTTAAAATGACCTTTTTTTCATAATTTGAAGTGAATTATTAGGATGTAGATTTACAATTATTTATTTGGTACTTTTGTCCAAATGAGGTACAATCCGAGCTACAAATGATGAAATTATCAAAATTATTATTTCTTTCTTTATTATTAATATTTTTTCAACAACAAATTTAGTTACATATATTTATTTTACATTTCAAAGTATATTAACTGGTGAGAATATTTAAAAGTTTTTTTAATTTGGCACACCCAAGACTACATTTCTGAGCCGAACAGCACAGCGGTTACATCGAGTAGTTTCTGTTAGAAAACATATGAAAATTAAAAGAACATAATACAGTGGGTTGGATGGCCAACAGCAACGACAACATAATGACTTGTTTTTGTTTCTGTTCTGAAGCGGTATCATCAGGCAGCGTCGTTTTAAATCAATAATATTAATGCACCAAAAGAAAAAAAAAGCAATGTATTTTGCATAAAGAGCATCTGCACACACATCTTGCAAAAAGTTGTTGTCGTCGACTCGGGTTCGTTTTTCCATGGGCCGACGGCGTTGCCCCCGGCGACGGCCAGAGCAGCAGGTCTCCAGCCTTTTGGTCTACACATTGATGGCGTGAGCATGCTTCTTGCACAGAGGTTTGTCTTTCTTTGAGTAGAAAGGCTGACCCTCGAGGTTCACGTGGCAAACCTGCAGGTACAACAAACAGTTGCGAAGTTGTGCAAATCAATTTCATAGTGCGACTGTCTGGACACCACAAAACAATACAGTTTTCAGAAAGGCAGAAAGTTGTTCTAAAAATAAAAACTCTTTAGTGATATCTGTGGATTATCCAGCGCTACAAGGACACTGTTTCTGGAAAAAAAAAGATGCTGCTGTTGAATTATGTAACTGCTATTTTTCCAAGGTTGTGAGTGCCACAAACTTAACTCCGTCCACCTCCATCATACTGATGTTGGAAAATAAACACATTTCTCAAAGCCTGGAGAAAGAAACCCCAAAAATCCTTTAGAGGGAAGAGAGAGATGACGCGTCGACTCATTTTTAAAAGGGTGAAATTGTGTTTGTTTCCTCTTTCTTACCGCACAGACGAAGCAGGTGTCGTGCCAGGTGTGGCCCAGAGCCTCAATGAACTTATCGCCCGCTTCGACGGGGAAGTCACAGCCATGACACTTAGTGCTGAAGAGTGAGATGTAATCTGACGAGAGAGAGAGAGAGAGAGAGAGATCACGGAAAACATCCAAATACAATCTGAACAGATTACAGCCCGACCGTCGCTGTACCTTTCTCGCAGTACGGCTCTCCGTCCTCCATGTGGAAGAGGCTGTTTCCAAAGGCGTTGCCGCAGGCCGCGCACACAAAGCAGGTGGTGTGCCACGTCTGCCGCAGGGCGTGCATCACTTCCTGTAACACATGACACGACATGTCAGACTGGCTGAAGGGTTAGCCTGTATGTGTGTGTGTGCGTGTGAAAGTGGACATATTCTCTGTCCCCTAATTGTATTTGTGATGTATGTTATTTGCTACAAATCATATATAAGTTCCATTCCTGTTAGTGGGAGGGAATATCCGATTGCCCTGCAGGTATCCAGGCGGACAGTTGTGAAAGTGCAGCACCTCACCCCCATGATCTTGGTTGTGCAGCGGGCACAGGTCGGAGCGAAGAACTCCTCGTAGCAGTTCTCGCAGTAGACGTTGTTCTGCTCCTCCACGAAGCTGACGTCAGCCAGTGACACGTGGCAATAGTGACAGTTAAACTCCTCGGGGTGCCAGGACCGGCCGAGGGCCACCAGGAAGGGGCCCCTGGAAACAACAACAACGACGGCGACGACAGGCTCTCAGGTTCAGTCAGTTTGAGGTGACACGCTTGTATGATGTTCTCACTCAATTATCCACAGTGATTAGCATTCATATTAAGTTCATATACTGTGTAAATTACCTGATGACGCTGTTACAGGACCCACACAGAGCCGAGCGGTTGCTGGCGGCAACCCTCTCCGCCCTTTGGGCCACACCCCTTGCCACAGGCGCAAATGGGGCAGGGCTTGATATAATGGGGGCGGGGCTTGGAGCTACAGGTGCGGAGGGAGAGGGGTTGGGGATGTATGCTGGAGGAGGAGGGGCGGCCTGGGGCAGCATCTTCATGGTGGTGGTTGTCATCTTACTGGGGTCAAACTTGTCGGCGAAGTTGGTGTCGGATACCCAGGGGGGTCGGTTAGAGGAGGCGGGGCCACCTGGAGCCGGGGCTGAGGCGGCAGCTGGGGGGCGGGGCTGAAGTGGAGCAGGAGCAGGAGGTGGAGCTGAAGCTGGAAGAGAGACAACTTATTAGGGTAAAAGCTTTCAATCGAGTGAAATCACAACCATAACTGTTTTCCAGGTGTTCTCACCTGGCTGCGATGGGTAGATGCAGGCGGTGCTGACCACCTTGAGAGGGGCAGAGCCAAGAGGGATCTGAATGGAGCTCTGCTGAGTGGGCGGGGCCTGTTGCGTGGGGGGCTGCTGGTACTGCTGTGGAATTGGCTGCTGGTACTGCTGTGGGATTGGCTGCTGGTACTGCTGCGGGATTGGCTGCTGGTACTGCTGTGGGATTGGCTGCTGGTACTGCTGTGGGATTTGCTGCTGGTACTGCTGTGGGATTGGCTGCTGATACTGCTGTGGGATTGGCTGGTACTGCTGCTGAGGCGGGGCTTGTGGACCCTGATGCATGGCAGGAGGCTGACCATATTGGCTGGGGGATGAAACAATTTGTGAACAGTCGGTTTTGAGCCTCCTGCAACTTTTAAACTAATTAAAGAGCCCAAGATGTAGTTTAAACATTTAACATGTGCACAAATACTTACCTGACCTTCTTCCATATGTCAGGCACCGATTGGTTAATTTGCAGGTCAAAGGTTGTCTCCGATACATAAAACCTTTGTTTGCTGTCGTATTAAAATGCTGTTATATGTAATCTAAATGTTTCTACTTTTCCACTTTATCATTTGACCTGCAAATCACCAAATAAGTGTTTACTTTACAGTGTAAATCTTAGCTTTGTATACTGAAAATAAATACACAGGATACTTAAAAGGTTAGTGGAAGTCTTAATAAAGAAAACTGAGTAAAACCAGCCTGTAAGAAATGAGCGTCAGTGTCTTTGCAATTTAGATACGGATGTAAATGTGGCAGCTGGACTCTCATTGTTCAGAGTTAGAAGAGATTCAGCATGTTATTCAGCTGATGAACCGATGAAGTTGTTACTTGACAGTTAAAAAGTTGTCCAGGATGAGCGATGCACCAACGCTGTCAGGGTTAGGGGTTCGAATCCCATCAGGGTCATCTGTTTTAAAATAAAGGTCTCAGTCTGCTTTAAACAGCGTCTGAAACTCTCTTTATGACCGCGGAGTCAGGTTACTTTGGTATTTTTTTAACCCTATTTCCCCATGTTTTTGTATCTAAGTGACTAATAACTTTGGTCCAGTATTGAGTGATAATGCTGCAGAGGGCAGCTGCTAAACGGGCTGCAATGTGACGCAACTCCTCACCGTCAATGTACGTCCACTAAAGGGGCTTGTTTTTATCACAGGCAGGCTCAGATTGTTATTATTAAGTGTTAAATTCCGTAAGGAATCCTACAGAGAAATATAACTTTTTAATCTTTTACCTTATCCGTCCTGATGGCACCTTCAGTGGACGTGCATTGACGGTGAGGAATTACCAGATATGATTACATTGCAGACCGTTGAGCAGGTACTCCCTTGAGCAATGTCAAAAATTGTTGTCCCGATTAGTCACTTAGTCACAGAAACATGAGAAAATAGGGTCCGGGTTGAAAAATACCAAAGTTGTGCTAATTTTAACTTATTTACATACTGTTGGGCAGTTTAATCTACAGCAATGCATCATATTCTACAATATATTTATTTTGCTTTTTGATGATGCATTTTCCAGCTGCTCCAAGAGGCATTTTAAAAGGTTTATTTAGCTTAATCAGCTTATTCACCCAGACCAAGGTATACAATAGAATGAAAGACTTTAGAGGAGGTTGAGCGACACCACACACACTAGCTAACGTGAAGCACACTGAGGCCTTAAGTCCACTCATGATTTTAGATGAAGAAGTCTCCGTTCGATGGCAGATGTTGTGTTACGCAGCGTATAGATGAGGCAGCGTGAAGTGAAATAAAAAAATTAAAAAGCTGGCAGCATATGAACTCGAGCGCTGGATCCCTACAGGTGTCGGTACCTGGAGACTGCAGCTCTGTGCTGGGGGCTGTGACCGGGGTCAGACTGCCGCTTCAGGCTGCAGGCGTAGAGACAACAACAAGCAGAGGTCACCGTGACGATCTGCATCCTGAAGATCACCAGGGTCACGCCCACTGCTGCAGATGCATCAGTGGGCTGCTTTCTAACCATAAGCTGCCTTTTTTAAGATTGTGTTTAGTTGTGTTTTTTTCCCCAATTATTCTATATTAAATATTGTCATATTAATTTCATGTTACTGAAATCGATTATTAATCCTTTTCACGTTTTTTCATGGAGTCTGTGAACGCAATAAAAAGCCCACAGCTGATTGGTTACCTTTGAGGGGCGTGGCCAGGTGAAGCAGGGTTCAGAGCGGAGGGGGCGGAGCCGGCAGAAGCTGACGCATGCTCAGTAGGGCTAAAGCACAAGAGGCGTTAGGAGCAACATTGAGAGAGAAATATTCATTATCTGAAATCATAATATATACAGCATACATTGTACATGTACAGTATGTACACATGCAGGCGTTACAACCCCGCTTGCACACATGTTCATATAAACTGTTTAGATCAAATTAGTCAAATTTCAGATCAGATTAGTTAAAGCATGGAAAGAGAAATTGATTGTTGAAGAGTGTTATTGTCTCATGCACAAATCAAAAAAGCTCAGGTTGAAAATGTGATTTGATTTTTTGTTTTTTTTAACTATGTTTTTTCTCATCAGATGGAAGAGAAGTGGAGAAAGACGTTAATAAACTAGACCTCCGTGTTTTGAAATGAATACAACATATAATAGAACAGTCAAATTAATTAAATTAATATGAAAAAAAATACCAACATGAGCTAAATAATCTGTACACACACATAGGTGCGCATCGGGGCAGACGACTTCGGGAGTGATCATTTCTTTGTGTTTTATCGCTCTGTGAGTCACGTCTGTGCTGCTCCCTTCAGGATGACTTAGAGACAAAAGGGAACAGCAGCAGTCTCTTTATTGGGAGGTAAAAGCTTGACCTCCACTCCTATTGATTCACGTTGAGTCATTGCACGGTGAACACGGACTGACGGGGTGGGGGGGGCAGCAGGGATCGATTGTGCGTAATGGAGGGATGATTAAATAAGTGTGCGGAGCGGAGAGAGAGAGCTCCATCCATCAGTGCTCAGGGTGGAGGAGGGGCGGAGGGTTAAAAGCTTTGTCCGTCCTCTCAGCGTCTGAGCAGAGCTCCACGCGCTGATATATACGCCGCCTGATATCTCCGTCAGCTCGGCTTCTATTTCACAAACACTTTGACAACAGCGGCAGCTAAAAAAAAACAAAAAAACAAGGAGAACAAGCTGAGAGAGCAACAGGAGACATGGAATTAAAAAAAAATAAATCCTTATTGAGACGGAAACTTTAAAGATATTTGGTCCAGATTGTATATCTTCTGAGGTCGTAGGATTTCTTTTAAACGACCTCTCGGGTTACTTCTTGGAAAGATCTGTTGAGTTTTTACATGAAATGTTTCCTTAAATCTTTCAATTTCCTCATAAAGTCATGTGTATGTGTGTCATTTGCTTTTAAATTGCAGATTGTCGAGATGTGTGTTGGTTACTCACAGCCTTTATTTAACCTGCTGCATATTAAAACATATGTCATCGTGTTTATAGTCTGCTCTGTTACAAGCAAAAGGCCAGATACAAAATATTACTAATTATGGAAAGTATTAAGATCCTTTAGCTAATTAAAAAGTACAAATACCACAAGGTGAAATACTCAAGTATTAAAATTAAAAGTAAGTGCCAAACTCAACATTATTACTAACACAAAACATGTATTATTGGTCTTAAAATGTATCTGCATGCTGCTTTGTTATGACAGCGTGTATTTGTTGTAGCTCACATACTTGACTTTACAGAAAATGCATATGTGGATAAGCTTTGAGTCTCATTACTGTGTTTCAAACCCTGTGACCTCTCTGATCAAAGAATTAAAATCTATTATTCATGTAAATGTAACTGGCATGGAGCATTGTGAGCATTGTGCTCTTCATACTGGAGACTCCCCCCCCCCCCCCCCCCCCCCCCCCCCCTCTTATTGTTCCCCTGGTCACAGTCACAAAAAGACCAAAATGCTCTCATGCTCTCTTTAATCAATCGATACCGAGTTTGATCGATATGAAAATGACTCCATTCACGTGATGTCATGTCAGTCCCACTGCTCCCCCTGCTGGGGAAACCAGCTCTTTCCATGGGACTAATAACTAATCAATAACTTACTATGAATCTGCTGACAAATCTTCAACCTGCAACCAGCTAGATCATAGCATAAAATAAGCATATTTAATTAGGATAGATTAATTTAATCACAATTGAGAATAAAGGAATATGCTGAAAATAATTAAAAAGTACCAATACCAGTCAAATACTGTAGAATACTGTAAAAAATAAATCCTGTGCTCAAAATATTACTTACTCAAATTATAAAAGTACTTAAAGTATTACAAGTTAAAGTACAATTTGGGTACAAACAATATCATTATTATTATTATTATTATTATTATTATTATTAAAATTATACAGTCGATGGAGCTGATTTTAATTAAATACCATACTTGATACAAGTCAATATTTAGTGGTTGAAGTAAAAAAGAAGTAGTACTTGAGTATAAGTACGTTTCACTACTGCTGCATTTCAAAATAAGAGTCTAAAAGCAAGCCAAGACGAGTTTACCTGAATGTTCAGGATCATTTTAAGACAGAGGTGATCTATAGGGGCAGTGAGAAGAGGTGAGGGGCGGGGCCAGGTGTTCGGGGGCGGGGCAGAGGTGTACAGGTGAGCAGCCGGGTGGGCGGGGAGGGGGTCAGCAGCTGTCTAATGGAGCTCTGCTGCCTACCTGCTCCTCCTCAGAGCCTCCTCCTCCTCCTCCTCCTCCTCCTCCTCCTCTACTTGTACTGTAACAGACAGAAAACAAAGCGGAGAGCAGACGTCAGTTAGCAAACTCAGTTCAAAGTAGTTCAACTTTAATAGAAACACACATTAAAAAGAACAAGTCATCTAAACGGGATCAAAACATATTCAAATGTACAACGTTGAAAAGTTTGTTCCATCGGCTGAGGGGGACTACTTTATATTTATGAATGATCTTTACAAATAGATGTTATTTTATATGAAGGTTTTTTTATTTTGTACGTGGAGAACAACACACTGCACACTGGTTTAACCAGACAGGCATCTGAAAGGGCCAAAAGAAATAACAGTTGAATAGTAATAGAAGAAATCACCGGTGGTTGGTCAAATAAACTGGAAGTTAAACATCCAATTGTGTGCAGATTTAAATAAGAACAGGATTTCTTTTCAGTGTCAAATGCCTCTAAAAAGCTTTATTGAAGCTCCTCTTTAAACGTATTAATTAGAAATAGAATGTTAGATTAGGGTTAAATTGACTAAATTAAAGTTTAAATGATGGAATTCTTCTTCTTTTGGAGACAAAACTATTTAAAATGTAAATAACACATTTAGTGGCTGAATTATACAGTTTATTTTTTTTAAATCTCCGTTAAAAAATTATTATTATAGAAGGAAGAAAACTATCAACAGACGATTTTCAAGCTTTTCAACATTTATATTTACACTCAAATAAAATGAAACTTACAGGACTCCGTGCCGGTCGTGTGGGCCACGACCCGGAAGGACTTGGACTGCATGTTGACTGCCCTCCCGCTGCGGCGGCCCCACTCGCCCCGGTCCCGGTCCTGGTCTTTCTCTGCACTCTGGACGGCCTGATAGACCGGGGAGTCGCTGTCTACAAGACCATCTTTAACTGGGAGAGCACTGCAACCCCCCCCCCCCCCGCCGACACCAAACCAAGTCAATACCGAGACACGAACGCTCGAGTGGACTTTTTAGGAGAGTGTTTATTATATTTTGAGGTGGAAGGGGGGGGGGGGGGGGGGGGGGGGGGGGGTCAAGTTTTTGATGCCCTGCTGCCTTTTTTTAATAAAACCTGGGAAAACGTTTTTAATGATAAAAATGAAAAAGGAGCAAAATGTTGACGGTGCACGAGATGACAAAAGAAAAAGGAAAATGAACTGGTATTGATTTGAGGATGAAAAAATGAAGATAATTAATAGAAGACAGTGTGTGGATGAGATGTTTGTTTGTTAGACACAGAATGAACAGATGCAACCTACTAAAAGAAGGAGAAAAGGGCTTCAGAACATCCAGTTTGTGGCCAGTAACACCAGTTTAACGCTTCGTGTTTCCGTTTCATTTCTTCTAACCAGTGTTATTTCATTTTTTTCTCCGTTTTATATCTTCAGTAATCTGAATCGGTCATAAAAACGAGCGTTTTGATGAGCGGAGAGACGACGAGGAGGAAGCGTGCCACTCGGGAGATGTGATTGCTTTCTCCAGAGAAGCTCGTCCTGCGTACGGCCGGATGGTTTTTAGCTCAGACTAACGTTCAAAAGGGAAAAACTAGAGCACGGAGAATATAAATATGTGTAGATGTGAATGTGTGTAGATGTGAATGTGTGTAGATGTGAATGTGTGTCGATGTGAATGTGTGTAGATATGAATGTGTGTAGATATGAATGTGTGTAGATATGAATGTGTGTAGATATGAATGTGTGTAGATGTGAATGTGTGTAGATATGAATGTGTGTAGATGTGAATGTGTGTAGATATGAATGTGTGTAGATGTGAATGTGTGTAGATGTCCGGAGCAATTTCATGTTTCTGTTCTCTCGGGGGAGAAAAGGAGAGAGAGAGACGTTGTTCATGCACACTGCAGCACACCGAATTGATTGTGAGGAGAGGAAGAAGAACACACGGCAGGGTTTTTCTTCATGATTGCCACAACACACAGCAACAACAACAACAACAACAACAACAGATGGAGCTCTTTAATGCTGCAGAGCGTGAAACTGAAAATAAACAATAACCCGATTTAAAACATTTTGTAGATTCACTTTGTTACTTTTAGGCTGGTCTCAAATTCTAGTGTCTTTTTAGGTGAATATTAACTGTAAAATGTAAAAATATTATTATGAGATAAAAACTGTCTTGTGTTCACTTCCTTCTCTCTTTGTGTTCTCTGATAAGAAAAAAAAAGAGCTCATTTGTCCGAGGTTCTTTATTAATGCGAACGATGAGCCCAGCACATAAAATCAGAAATTCAAGATTCAAATAATCTGGAATTTAATCTGAATAAGGACTTTCTTTTAATTCGCTCAAATGTACGTGATTTTAAAAAGGTCATAATGTAAAAGTCGGGGCGGAGAAACACCCTGAATTGAAAAGGAGAGCAATGATGAAACGTGTTTTTTTGTATAATTAATGTGCATTTTTTTAAATTTGAGATTCAGCAGTTTATTTTTCAGTCTTTAATGAACGTCAGTGTGACGTAGACCACACAGCACTCGGTGAGCTGTTATTGACATGCAGACCACAGAGTTCATCTGAAAGGAAGACTCGAACATGTCCATTTAACATCGTTGATGCCTGAAGTTATGAATAACATTTGATATTGCGATCCTGTTTGTGAATGTGTTGCTGCTCAGAGACTCTGTTTGAGACCGAATGCTTCAAATACTTAAAATCACACGTTCAATAAATGAACACTGCAACAACAACAACAACAACAACAACCATGAACGCACCGCAAACAAATGCTTTAAAACCTCCAACAATCATAGAAACCATTTGTTCAAATCACTGTTTTCTTCTTTCTAACCTTCAGATATCGCAGATACAAAAGAGGAAGAGGAAGAGAGGAATGGGCAAGGACAGGGGAGAGTTGGGGATTAACTACTTTTATATCCACCATTTTAAAAAGGAAGAAGAAATATAAAGACAGATTAAGAGAAGAGCTGATAATAAGGAGGGAATACAAGAAGGAGGAAGGGAGGAAAGAAAGTATTAAACTAATTTGTTTTGCCAAATGGGTGTTTTTTTTAAGTGCTTTTTAAACCTTATTTGAGAGTTCAGTAAGGAGGAAGATGATCTAGTTGGAATAAACACTCACTAAACAAGACTTCTTTAAATTAACTATAAATGATGTGTTTTTTTCAAAATTCATCAAAGTTTGCCAATTATCTCTCGGAAAATGTCACATATATAAATGTGAATTTGAAGAAGCTTGAAGCATCGGGAAAGAAGTTAAAGGAGGCAAAAGGAAGAAGGGTGAGGAAGAGGAGCCGGTGGAGCGGTGGTGAGAAGTGAAAGAGGAGGATGACGAGGAAGAGGAGGAGGTGTTCTTACCCGCCGTCGTGCCCCTTCCCCTGCGTCTGCCCCGCGATGGCGTCCATGATGGCGTCCTGCGAGTACATGCTGATGGGCGTGTTGTACTGGGCGTGGATGATGGTGGCCTTGCCGCCGGGGCCCTTCACCTCGATGGGCTTGTGGGTGGGGACGGCGGCGGGGTTGAAGCCGGCGCTGTTGTTGGCAGGAGTGTGAGGGGGGGGGCGACGTGATGGAGGAGGAGGACGGAAAGGTGGAGGAAAAAAGGGAGAGGGACGTTTGTTGAGGGAAGGCGGGAGTTTGTGTTAAAAGAGGAAGAAACATCCGGCCATGCTCACGGCAAAACACAGCGTTGGATATATCATCTGATATGAGCTCATCACCGAACTCTTCTCTGGAAATGTGTGTGAACAAAAGGTGAACATGTATTTAAAAATCCAACATCCATCGACCTCTGTGAGCCTAAATACGGCCGTACTTGGAGGTGCATTGCAGAACCTTTTTCAACCTACTGTTTATAAAAGAAAAACACCCACTCAGCAGATTTTACACAGCGGCTCAAACGACTCGTTTCTATTTCAAACTCCATCTCGTGTCGCTTTCAGCCGCTTCACATCGTCTTCATGGTTTCTGTTGTGAGTAAAGCTTGACGACGTGTTTCCTTTTAACGTTTCAAAACCTTTAGAAAAGTCCATTGATCCGACTTGTGAATGCTTCCTTCGTCATCATCCGTGAGCATCGAACCCACCAACCAAGCAACACCGGGACATAAACATTCAGTTAGAGATCATAAATCTGATTTTGATCTGTCGTGTTCATCACTCCACGTTAAATCGAGCCTCGTGCATTTCAAACTGTTTCCGACGGGAACCGCAGACAAATGTGTCAAACTGTGACCTTTATTCAAAATGCCAAAGAGACGTAGCACAGACGATTGCATCAGTACAGAAACACAGGAGGGATTTAAGGAATTATACGTTATTAAAAATGATATGACTGTGTCTGAGGATGCATGCAGAGCCAATCAGCACACAGAGGGACATTAAAACATCCACAAAAAGAACCCAGAGGGAGATTCTGAAAGCTAAATATCTCACTGCTTCTTAATTAGCTGTCTCTTTATTTTAAAGGAGCCGTCACTCTCTTGGTAAAATGAACAACAAAAACACACAGCAAAGCACGACGATGCACATTCACTCTGCACTGACATTTAAAAAAAAACAGACCTGGCTTTGGTAGACAACGGTTGGTGCTTGTTTTAGCTTGTGTGGAGTCCCAGGTGGGCTTAAGTCAATCAAACACACCTGGTTGTGACTGACGGAGTCTAAATGGCCCATAAGCTCAACCCATCTGGTTCTCCCTGCAGGTTAAACCACGTAACTTATAAAAAGGGGATACTTCAGAGGTATCCTCGAGGAACTCCATCAATAATGACCCATGTCCTCCAAATAAACATCTCAGGGTTCATGCTGCATTCCTCATCTTCTATTTAAGGTCATTGTTGTGAGGTTACCCCAAAGTGCTTTAGTCGGATCATCGTGGAGTGAGTCTGAAACCTCCTCTTCACCGACAAGCTGATATTCTCCAGACACACGCCGTGATTGTTCAGCTGTGTGGAGATGTGACAGGAAGCCAAGGTTTGAACTTAACAACCGGGTGCAGATGGGAACCGACTATTTCCACCACGGTTTTTTATTTCCTCGTAATTTTACCCAGTTGTCTATTATTGGACAACGATGCGCTGATGATTTAAAAAAAGGCCACAGGCAGCGCTTCATCCCAACAGGGAACAAACAGACACCCACAGAGCCAAACCATGCCTTAAAAAGGACCGAACAGGACACAAGATGCACAGGAGAGGATACTAACTTGGGAGCAGCTGGGGGGGAGAAAATCTTGTTCGACCGCCATTGAAAGGACAGAGGAAAGAGAAGATGGGAGGCATTAGAAAACACGCCCACACGTTTCGCTGTGTGAGTTATAACAGTGGGACAACGTCCGCTACGGAGAGGAAAAGAAATAATAGAAGGTCAGAGGTCAGAGGTCAGAGATGAACCCCAATGTCCTCGCAAGACCCTCGAGGCCGCAGAGCTGTCGGATCTGCGAGCGAGGAGAGAGATTCTTCATGGAGAGACGATACGAGGGGAACATCTTCTCCACTTGACGCGCGTGTGTGTGTGTGTGTGTATGTGTGTGTGTGTGTGTCGAGAAGGTTCCCCGACCTTTAACAGCAGCCAGAGGAACTAACAGGTGTTTGGCCTCTTTAGTGACACTGCAACCAAATCAATCTGTGAACTGATGAAACACCAAAGGCATGCTGGGTAACGGAGTGTGTGCTGTGATTGTGAATACCAGTAACACACTTCCCCTCACAGCTCTGCTAAAATTACAGTGTAGAAACTAAGTAAAAGTTTTAGCATACAAATGTACTTACAAATCACTTTAATGTTAAGGTTAATTTGTCTTTACTTTATATACAGCTGTTTAAATTAATCCATCCTTTGATTATAGTTTGTATGTTTTGTTATTCTTAATACTGCTGTGAATCACAACGTGAACATTTATGTATCCGACCTGTTGTTATTTATAGTTGTATTCATTGTTTTTGGGAGACTTTTAAGACACTGAATGTCCCGATGAGCCCACTTTTCTCCTTCTTCTCGGGGGTTAACGGTCAGCAAAGCAGAGGTTTTTTTAGAGGAGTCGGTTATTAAATCTCTAATCGGTGTGGAATATTTCACCAACGAGCTCTCAGGTGTAACATGTTGGTCAACGTGGCAGAATGATGCTGCTGAAAAAGGCAGCAAGGATCTCAGAGGAGGAGCTGCTGGTTCAGGTTCAGAGAAAGCCCAAAGAACCAGTTAGAATGAACTGGTTAAAATATAAACATGAATCTCTTTGCGAGAGATTAATAAACTAACTAACTGGCATTACCGGGCCGTGTAGCTGACGTTAGCATCTGTTCTCGTTTCTCATCGAGTGAGATTATTTCGACAGAACTTGGAAGTTTAATGTGCATCCGCATCATGCAGAGCGGGAGTCGGGATGTGTGTTAGCCTAGCTTAGCATTAAGACGAATTAGGGGGCATGACACCTCATGACCCCTTCGAGGGGCCTTTTTAAACCTTTTCCAAACCACGGCTCACGTGTAGAGCTCAGCCTCAACGGCGATGCGTTCACTTGACGTCGTACGCACTAAAGTGTTGATGTCGTTTATCTTGGGGGGAAAAAAAAAAAAAGTGAAGAGACTACAAAGTCAGCGACGTCAGATCTGAACTGTACGACACAAATCAAAACAGAAAAGTCTATATGATGTCAATTAAATTAAATTAGCCTGGGGGAAAAAACGTGGTTCTTCAGCTCCTCGTTCCCTTCGACATCAGCAGCTCCGCCTCCGAGAACAACCCCCCCCGCCATGTTTACTCCTCCTCCTTTACGTCTCTACGTACCCAGCAGGCCGACCCGCCTGAACGGCCGCCATCCCCCTCAGAGTCTCCTCTGAGTACAGGCCGATCGGTGAGTTATACTGCTTCCTCTGAGCGGGGCTGACCGCCGCCGCTGCCGACCTCCTCCCGGGAGAGTCTGCCTCTGCAGGCCCGGAGGAGGCACTGCAGGCCGACAGGCGGCCGTTGACCTGCACTGCCTGAGGCTTCAGGTGGGAGGAGGCGGGGCGGGGAGGGAGCAGAGAATGTCGGGCAACAACTATCAATATCTGATCAAATTATACTGTAAATGCTGTAAAAAAAATATTATTATTGTAGGAACCATTAATTAAAACTGTCAACATTTCTGCATCATATTTTTGGATTACAAATTCTAGTAATTTGTTATTCTTTTTTTTCACATTTTATTTTTGTCATTATTCTCACATCATAATATGCATTAATATTATAATCTCTTTATGCATTTCAGGATTATCGGTTGACACAAAAGCTTCAAAGTGTATATTATCTTTTGTCAACAAAACTGTATGTAAACACTAACACTGTGCAAAACATCATTTTTTTAAGGGATTTTTTTAGATATTTTACATTTTATTTTTAAAATCAAACGTCTTCGGGTTTGATCGAGGTGGCTTTTGAGAGCTTTCTATTAAAACAAACATCAGAGTGTGTGTGTTGTGTGTTGGTATTTCTTGAGGCAACGTGGATGAAGTGCATGTTCTTCTTCCTGCAGCCACCAGGAGGTGACAACTCATCATGTTGAACTGAGAGGATGGAGTGACCAGTCTGAACCACAAGAAGAAGAAACATATCTATACATGTGCTGACAAAACTCCATATTTAGCTGGGTTAGAAACAAATACATATGTAAAAGGTTAAGAAACAAAAGGAACATATAAACAATCAAATGATGAAAGAAATGTGACGACAGTGCTGACTGACTGGATTTCCTCCACATCAGTGTGATTTTAGGATGAATTTCTGCCAAAATTGGATGCTATAATATCGTGATCAATACCAGGTAGCAGCTGTTCAGTTTTCACCCCAGTATCCAGGGCGCGTTGGATACAGCAGGCATCTACTGAACAGCTACGTGCAGCAGCAGCAGCAGCAGCAGCAGCAGCAGCAGCAGAAGTGCATTATGGGTAAAGTTACCTGTTGGTGTGGGATCATGGGGATGGAGGTGTCCATTCTCTGTGACTGCATCGGAGCGGGACGCTTGGCCCTGAAAGAAGGAAAAGAAAAACTACCTTTTGTCATCACCATTCAGATCCGTACAACAAATGGGCTTATTAACCAATAATAATATAATAATAATATGATTTAATTGTTTACTAACTAGAGCATAACATTGTTTACAAGAGCACAATGTTTTTCATGTATTAAACCTCTTAATTCTGCTCTATAAGTGGACCAGATTGATGCATATGACTTTAAAATATACAACATTTCACAGCCTCACTAAAGCAGTCCAACAAACAAACAAACAAACAAACAAACGGTGTTTGACGTTGCGATGCAGCTCAAAGTCAAAATAAAAACCCACCTGAAGGTTTATTAAGAAATCACACGGTTAACGAGATAATAATTTGTGCTTTAAATAATCAAACAAAAAGGGCTCTCTTTGCATATAACCGCTGTTCCACATTTTAGAGTTGTAAAAATAATCAATTTCACGTTGCAATTTAAGATGGAAAACAATAAAGACGATCTTTGTTGACAATTTTCTCTAGAAGGCGTTATAAACATACCAAAAAACACATACGCTCCAATGTGTCCGTCTTCTCAAACAACCCAAAGTAAAAAGATGTATTTATAAAGTTTATGAACATTTTAATTACTCTACTGATCACATCGGAAAGCAGCAGCAGGTTGATAGAGAATCCGATAGTTATAGTTACAGTTATAGAAAACGAGCTGTTAATGTGCACACGTTTTGGAAGTATGGAGAGATACAAAATAATTTTGGAGAGAAGTGAAAGTTAGTTGGACGTGAACTATCGATCTTTAATATCCTCCATTATTAGTAGATTAGACCAGGAGTGGAATGTAAATGCACTTAAGTACTGTACGTACACTTGTGAGGTACTTGTACTTTACTTCCGTGTTTTCGACTTTTATCTGACAGCTACTTTACAAATGAAAGATTTCTAGACGCAAAACATGTGCAGAGTTTGTAAAATACGATGTTTCGTTATAAATTAAACCCCCAAACAGTTAGGCCACTCATCAATTATGAATGTCAAGTATTACAAACTATTTTCCTGTCGATGAAGTAACTGTAATTATTTCTCGCCACGGAGAAGAAAAGTCCTTAGTTTCCTCACTTGGTCATGGTGAGCGTCAGGTTGTAGTTAGCCATCTTGATCTTGTTCTGGGCCTCCAGGTGAGTCATCCCGTCGGTGCCGACGCCGTCGATGGCGACGATGACGTCACCCTGGACCAGGTTACCCTGCGCCGCCTTGCTGCCCGGAGTGATCTGTCGGGACAGACAAAGGCATTTAGAGCTCATGTGTGCTCTGAGAATCTTTCATCGGACACGTGACGGGTTACAACAGAGAAATTAAAAAGTAAAGAACAACGAGTTCAATTGAAGAGTCAACATTTACGGTCTTTACGCCATCTTTCAGAGATCAATTCACGTCAATCTGTGTCCTTCAATCACTTAATTATGAAAAAAAAAACTGGATGGAGAAAGGTTCACTGTTTCACATGAAACAATCAATCAAATGGGAACACAATTAATCAATAGGTTAAGGATTAATATGTCTGCATGCTAAAGTCCCTTTAATCTAAAAAAATCCACTTCAGGATGAGAGTGTTGACACAGAAACGGCCAACGGGTCTGCGTTAGAATTAAACTGTTTAAATGTATGAAACCCTCAAAATTCAGAAACTTGGTCGATTTTAAAATGATGTAAATCCTGGAAACATTTATTATAATTTTTTTAAACTGAAAACTTGACTGTCTTACGGGAGATCATAAGTCACCCTCAAAAAGAGACACCGCGACACCAACGAGAGCTAAGGGAACCTGCTCCCTCTCGTCTTTTAAAATTAGCGAACAAACCTTTTTTTTTTTTAAAAAGAAAGTGAGAAGTTTCATCCATCAGATGAAGAGCGAGACTCCAAACAGGATGTAAACATTTGATCGCGTTGACCTTGTGACCTTTAAGTCACAGAGTCCGTGGCGCCCTGGACACAATGTGTTCATGCCTGAGTGTTAAACTCTGGACAGCTGTCTGTACACCGCTAACCCCCCCCCCCCCCCCCCCGAGTCACATCCACTCACACTCTGATTAACTTCTCCATAATTTCCATCCGCAGGGGTTATGCTATCTCTAGTCTGAACAATGTGACCTTTGACCTCTACGCCTGTGGGAGGAGGTAGTGGACGACCTCGAGGACGTGGTTGGTGGAGATAGGGAGGTAAAAGACGAAGGTGGTAGAATGTAGCCCATTAAAAAGGTACATTTACTCAAGTACTATACTAAAGTACAGATTGTAGGTATTTGTACTTTAGGTTTTATACAAAATTATACTGAATTTCAGAGATAAATATTCTACTTTTCACTTCACTATATTTATCTATATTTTTAGAGGATAGTGATTCTATGATGACCTTTTATCAAATGCCTTGTTTTGTCCACAACTCAAATATATTCAGTTTACTTCCATGAAGGAGTAAAAAAAACGGATAATATTCCCAATTAAAAAGCTGCAATCAACGAACGTCGACTATATATTCTTAAATAATTACACGCAGATCAATAGATTATCAAAAATAGTTAGCAATGCATTTTTCCGTTGAGAAAAAAATCATTCATTCCGTGAACATTTCTAAATATGTACTTTAGCTTTTTAGCATTTGTATGTTTATTGTGAGAAGAGTTTGAACAGATTGCTGAGAAACAGCAGACGTTTGGAGGATTAACTAAAAAAACAAACCTGGATGAGACTATAAACACACACACACACACACACACACACATACAGTACATACATATACACACACAGTCAGTGATAGAGTCTAAATAGCGCAGTGACACTTAGCTGCAGCTCTTATCTCGCTCTGACTCATCTGGCTGACATTTCCACCGAACGCGGGTTAATGTGGCGTGAATGAAACATCGCCCCCCTGGAGACGTTAGCCTGTTAGCCGCCGCTGACGGTGACGGACAGCAGGGGAGGCGGGCCCCCGGTTCACACTCTGCTCAGCTTACTGGGGCACTTCCAGTTGGAAGAATTCTTTGCACGTCGATGGGGTGAAATGAATTTCAGCAGAGCTTTAAAACCAGCAGGATGTGCTCTGATTTAGGAGGATAAAGTGAGACATTTGCTTCAATGTTTTGTTGTAAATAAACCAAAAGTTATGTTTATGTTCTCACCAAGAACTCCATGCGTGACCAACTAAGCTACGCTCAGCCATAGGAAGGGTTCAACAAGACTGATTATGAACATTGTATTTCTAGCTGAGGGGAAATAACAATAAGAAGAGTTCTTACACACCGTGGTCATTTTATTTAATCTCAACCCAAAGATGATGCTCAGGTTATAAATAAGTAAAGTATTTTTTTTTTTTAAATTAAAATGGTCACAAAAAAAGCATCTTGTTGGGAGGAACAAACATGCCAGATGTTATTCATATCTGGGACTGAAGTATTGCGTCCATTTCAATCAGGTTATCCTCTTTACTTCAACGACGCAGAGGAAATCCCGTGTTTGAACCCAAATTATTATTTACCCATCGTCTGCTAAGTGACTCTTTTTTTCTATCCGTTTTATTCGACGACAATCACCATATTTATTATCAGGGAGGAAGCCACTCGTATGAGGCTTAGTTGGTCTCATCAACAAAAGATCTTTGGTTCAAATCCCAGCGGTGCCTCAAGGGTCAGTAACAAGGTATCTCACCTACACTCCTTACCTCTATACCTTAAAGTACTTTTCTTTTAGAGGAAATCCGCTTTATTGAACATATTTATTATCATGGAGGAAGCCACTCGTATGAGGCTTAGTTGGTCTCACTCAACAAAAAATCTTGGGTTCAAATCCCAGTTGAGTCCTACGGGGAAACTCTGTTGCCTCACTTCCTGTTTGCCCCGACGCATTTCATCACAGCCGCTTTGGATTAACGCGGACAAATGTTTGCCGAGTTTGAACAATGCGAGTCCTTGTGCGGGCTGCCGAGCGGCCTACTTTCCCCCCCCCCCCTCTGAGCCGCCGACGCTGACCCACATACGTCCTCCTTTTACACCAGGACATGTCCAACACGTTACCGGATCAGCTGGACGGTTTTCTTTGCAAAGCCGTTGAGAATGTGAACTTCTTCATGTTCGTCGCGGTTGACGATGAAGTCATCGCTCTACCAACAACTCTGGATTCTCCATCCAGAGTTAAAAATACCATCCTGGATTTTATTGAATGTACTGACCCGACAGCAGTGACTCTGTAGGCCTGTAACAGTAGAGGAAGAGCTGATAAGACCGCTGAGTGTGTGTGTGTGTGTGTGTGTGTGTGTGTGTGTGACCTTCAGAGGCTAAAAACAGCCTTCTGCCTGTCAGCAGCCGCAGACGCTCACTGCCACTCTGCAGGCCTCAGAATGCTGTGTGTCCGTCCGTGTGCTGGAGGAGCAGTGAGAAGTGAAATTATGTTCACTCACATTTCTACTGCGCGGATCAGCTGGAAGATTGCAATTTTCCACAGCTTGTTGGTGGAAGTAACTCCTCAGAGGGATGCTTTTGGTTCCCTTTAAAAGTGTTCTAGCACTCTGTAGTCGTTTAGTGTCTCGTCGTGGTCCTTTAACGTATCCTTTAAGTCATTTTGTATCTCTTTGTAGCCATTTAGCATGTTTTTTTTTGGTCCTTTAGCATTTGTAGTCGTTTTGCACCTCTTTGGGATGTTTTGCATCACTTTCTAGTCATTTTGCATTTCTTTGTGGTTTAAAAACGATATATATTTTCATAGTTAGTTTGCATCTCTTTGAAGTAATGTTACATATTGTTGTGGTTGTTTCAGGCCTTTTCATTGGTGTTTTGTGTCACTGTGGTCATTTAGTGTCTCTTTGTTGTCATTTTGCATCTTTTCGTGCCCATCTGATTACGTTTTTTGTTAAGTATAAATGCAATCAAATGTAATCACTTAAAAAAAGAGGCCCAGCTGTGGTCCCCCTGAACCCTTAGGCACACCTGTATGCCCGCTCAGTAATCAGACCGTGCCTGCAGACCCTGAAAACAAGCATAATCTGTCTTTCTGTATGTAACAGAACTGTATTTCGGCAGCATGATGACATCATTTCCCAAAACGATATATCTAAAAAAAAGATCCGGATCAGTCCTGTTTCACATGTTGGGATCCCCTGATCTGTAACCGGGTGCTGTGGGATCCAGAGGGCTGAGTCAGCTCCACGTGTTACCGCGGGATTCCAGTTACTGAGAGCTCGGCTTTCACACAACCTGTAAAACTTTATTTAAGAAGCTCAGAGCGACGCTCAACTGCACAGAGACGCAGAGAACCGAAAAGGTACAGTTTAAAGAGGCTATTCGGGTCTTCATTCCATTAATTTTCTTTATTACATTGTTAAACTGAAAGTAATCTGAAGGCCGAGGTCAGGTGTTGTTTTTTTTACAGCATCATTTCAGTGATCTTCATAAACCTTCCTCCTGTTCTTTATTCTTTATTGTGTTCAGTTTCTTTCATCAGCACATTCTCGTCTGCTCTCATCCACCCCGCCGCTCAAAGCTCTCTTCTGCTTTATTGCAGAGTTGAGAAATGCAAAAAAAAATAAATAAATAAAAGGTTTCTGGATATCCATCAGGCCAGAGAGAAAAAAACCAAAAGATCGGCAAAAACCCGCCGGGACATCCGAGGTCGGCCATTTCTTACCGAAAAAAATGTAAAGACGTTGAAACGAATGGAATAAATTAACATTGCAATAAACAAATGCGTCCACATTTAAAGCTGCACCCTCTATTCGTGCATTCGAACTCCCGAAAACTTGCCCACAATAACTCGTACTATCTGAACTGAGAGATTTCTCCACCAAACATCAGCCAAATTGCTTTTTAACCTATTGAGGATGAACTCAGAAAAGAGTCTTGTTGGAGACTGTCAACTGGACAACTTCTGCTTGTTTTGGATAAGTAGTGCTTGTAAATCTTTAAAAACACACACACACACACACACACACACACACATATATAGCTATATATAGAGAGTCATCAGTATTTCCTAACACAGCTGGTCTCTGTAGTTCTTCATCACACAAACAGAAGGGAATAAATAATGCATTTGTTGGGGACTATTTTGAGCGATGGATTAATCCACATTTGATGCTCTTGTATTGGAGACAGCAGGACGATGTGTGAGGGATATTGAGTAAAAATAAACTACAGTGTGTGTGTGTGTGTGTGTGTGTGTGTGTGTTCATGGTGACGTGCAACTGGACTCATCGATGTGTTTTTAATACTTTTTTTTTGCTCTGTGGCGCTGAGGAAGAAGATATCAGGCTTTGAGACACATGCAACACTTAGTTAGAAGATGCATTCACTTTTGGTTGGAATCTGAACAAGAAAAATAATAGAATATCACCAGAGTTGGCCGAAAGAAGATTGACGGATAGAAAACAAAACATCCACCTAAATATTGTTCAGAATCCAGCAGATTGGGACCAATTCACATCTTCATCTGTTCATTTATCCCACTGTTTTACTTCTACTCCCGGAACATGCTGCTCTGAACCTCTGAACCTCTGAACCTCTGAACCGGAGGACACAAAGAGCCCAGCGGGACGATGGAAAGCGGCTGCCGTCCTTCTCTCATCCAGAAATTCTCTGGCATCCAGTAAAAAAAAAAAAAAAAAGCCATCGGTGCCAGAAGAAACGCTGCTTAAATCCAATTCAAAGAGCACGTCTGCTGTCGCACCGACGGCAGATTATAACCACAAGCCACCGCACGCTGAGATGGAGTCATCCTCCACAACAAAGATCCGTTTTTGTGTTGTTATCAGTGTGTGTGTGTGTGTGTGTGTGTGTGTGTGTGTGTGTGTGGGGGCTTGTGTTTATTTCCGCAATATGGGGTACATTTGTAGTGAAAGTAGATTTATGCATGTCTAACAGGCTTTTCTGTTACACACACACACACACACACACACACACACACACACACTGATAACAACACAAAAACGGAGCTTTGTTGGGGAGGATGACTCCATCTCAGCGTATTTTTGAAATAATGTTAAATCAACAAAATAATCGTCTTTGGGACTTTTTTCATGCCAAAATTGCAACGAATGAGTATAGGTAAATATTAATATTATAAATATTCTCTCAGCTAGCCACATTATTAACAAATAGAGAGTGTTTCTAAAAGAAATCATGTCGTCTGAAGGGTGCAGAGCTGCACGATGTGAACACTCCAAATTGTACTCAAGTACAGAAACTGAATACATGTGCTTCGTTAGTTTCCAACTACTAATCTACGACTGCAGATACTGTGCCAGCTCCATAAATGATTGGTGCAGAGCATTGATTAGACCTAATCGATCAAACTAATCAGATCAAAGCACACTGAGCCGATCGTCTGTCTTCAGTCCGTGGCTTTTGGCTGAACCAACACAATGACATCCAGCAGCTGACACACACACACACACACACACACACACACACACACACACACACACACACACCAGCAGCAGCAGTCTCTTAGCCATTCAGGAACAGCTGACGACGAGCTTCCCCTCGGTTTCTCTCCGAGCTTCATAGTATTCCATGACATCATCAGGCGGCCATGTTGGAAGACGAACCACAGCTACAGAACAACATGTTTTACTGGTCAGCAAAGGTGACTTGACAAGATGATTACACACTGACGGTTATGAGTGTACTATATGTGAGTTTATGTGCACTGATATTGAATAACAGCTGCAGCTTGAGACATCTGCACCTCTGCTCTCTTTGAGGACTTTCTTCAAACCGTGGAACATATTTAACTCCACTCTGATCGATCTCCGCGCCTTCTTCACCGAAGGCCGATCACACACTCAAACATCACACACACACTAAACCTGCTTTCACACACAGAGGCTTTTAAAACACAGTAAACCTGCATGACATGTCTAACGTTGTATTCTCTGAGCTGTGCACACAGCATGCTGAGGGGTCAGAGGTCACAGATCCTTGTTGGATTCAACCTGTATGTCTGCAGATGCCGCAGACACGTATTGCCTACTATACATTTGAGGCGTAAAAAATCAATAACACACTGATTACAATGAATAATGAAATCCTATTTGTTTTCCTAAATCTCCTGGTAGCATCTGTACTGTCTACTATACTGTCATGTGGCCTTCAAAATAAAAGACAAAGTCAGACCGAACCACCTTCGCGTCAGGTTTTCATGTCTTGATTATTCAATCAAGCTGAAACGATTTTGATAATCAATTCATTTTTATTGATTTGTAATCATTATTTAAGCCATAATGCCAAAAAATGTACTAGTTCATGTTCCTCCCTTGTGATGATTAACTGCTTTTGTCCATTTTACAGAGTAAACTGAATACTTTCGGGCTTTGGCCTGTTGGTCAAAAAGCTAAATCTTGGGCAGGATAACAATTTCTGACATTTTGTACATTAAATAATTAAACTTTATATCATGCTGTTGCCTTTCTTGTTTAAAATGGTCCGATCACAAACCAAGAGAGTAGAAGTAAACACACAACATTTGACAAAAAATCCCAATTATTACGCTCAATAACTTTGCTTTCTGTAAAAAAAAACTTGCCTCGCATCCCCATCCAATAAACATCTCCATAAACCACCAAAGTTATCACAAACCACGAAGAGCGGAAGTTCTTCTTCCCATCGACGTGAAACAAAAGATCAGTTTGCCGGTTTACAAACATCACCGACGAACAGCGAGAAGATAATGTGACGGGGAAAAAAAAAAAAAACGCCCGAATCACCAACACGCAGCCAAACAGAGAGAAGTTCAAAAGGTCACGGGGGTCACAGCATCCTGACAGACGCATGAGGCGGCTCCAGAGAGGTGGAGGAGCGTATTCCCTCTCCGTCTCCGCTCTATTCAGAGAGACGAGGCTGTGAAACCAACACCGGCTTCCAGTTTTAGGCCTCCGGCTCTGCTTTCGGGCCTCCCTGACAAATCCTGGCAGCCGTCACGCCCCCCTCCCCCCACCCCCCCCCCCCCCCCCCCCTCCCCCGTGGCTCTCTCGCCCCGACAGGCTGCATTTGTGATTCAAGTCACACTGTATCAATAAAAAAAAAAACTTTTTCTCCACGTCACAGGAATGAGACGGAAAGAGACGATCGACTTGAAAACAGGATGCAGGTTCAGGTTCCCGGAGTAGATTTAAAAAGGAATCCTCTGCAGCTATATTGGTTTCCATTCATTCAGCTTGCAGAGAAATCGCCTCGCAGTGAACTACACGTCTACACTCATCATTGAAGTTACACTACCTCTCTGGGAGAAAAACAAAAGGCGGATGTATTTGACTGGTTTGCAAAAAGTTTGCATTTTCTCGTCTTATGCAACACATTTTGAAGAGTGTGAAAGCTGCCATACAAACAAAGCTGCCTTGTTCTTTCTTTTAAGTATTTTTGGGGGGCAGTGGACAGAAAAGAGATGATAGGAAATGACAACATGCAATAAAGGTTTTTCTGCAAAACTCCAACCGCGATACAAAATCCATAGAAAAAGTCTTATTTTGATTAAAACAGGTTAATATGGAGATATTCTTGTTTTTGAGAAGATAAGACTTTCAAAAAAAAAAAGATTATTAAGAATGTATAACTTGATAAAACTTGATTTCTTCCCCCAAATGTTGAAGATATAAAAACGTTTAAAATTGGTTAAACATGCAAAACAATAACCACAGTCAAAGCAGGCCAAACAGAAAGCAAACTGAACGGATGGAGGAATTTAAAAAAGAAAGCAGATCAAATAAAATAAAAATCAATCGGTTTCTTACCCTGGAGATGGTCAGAGGCATGTTGAAGTCCTTCCCCCCCTGCAGCCTGAAGCCCCAGGGCCCGGGGCCGGGCAGCGACACGGTGTAGGTGCTCATTGTTCCAGGCGACTAAAAGATCCTCCGAAGTGGACGACGTTGATTAAACCAACTTTTATTTTAAAACCCCCGAAAGCTGCTGGAGGGATGGAATGGGATGGGATGGCCGGCACCGAGTAGCCTCTAGAAGGAAAAAAACGGGAGAAAAAGAATATATATTAAATGGCTGAAATGATGAAGAACATACCTAAACTTTTTTTTTTTTTTTTTTTTTTTAAATGTGTGATGTGCACGAACCAAAACTGTTAAAGAGAAAGAAAGAAGAATAAGTTGAGGGAGCGGACAGAAGAGGACCTGCCTGCTCAGAGGAGCTGAAGTGACAGCCTAAGAATAGCCAGAGATAGCACTGTTGCATTGTGGGGGGTGGAGGGGTGAGGCAGGTTGAGGCAGGGGCGGAGGGGTGGGGGGGGGGATTGAAGGGAAAAGGAGGGGTGGGGGTGGACTTATATGGTGTGAAAGGGGACACCCGGTATGCCAAGCTCGCCGGGGCTAATATAGACCCAGCGGATTCTTCTAGACCCCCCCCCCCCTCCCTTCCATCTCTCCCTCCCTCACCCTGTTACGCTCAGGGTCTCCCTCGGACCCAATCAGGGGTGATGCCAGGAAACGTCTCATTATCGTCGAAATGCCACGAGTTTAAGTGGCTCCGATAGCTGAAAGGTCAGCAGCAGAAGGGTATATTACGTCGAGGTTGCGGGTTCAACTCCCCCCCCCCCGTGTGTCACTGCTTGAGCTCCCTGCGACAAGGCATCGAACCACAACCTGCTCTGCGAGATCTGCCTCGTCACCAATCAGTACGAGTTGCCTATTTCATCTTTTTGGTTAAACTAGTGCGCGTCCCCGTTAGCGGCGCGCCTCTTCGCTTGGCTCCTGGTCCCAGATGTGCTGCAGGGGGGCTGAGAAGACTTTGGTTCTAACATTAGCCCATGAGACCCTCGGCGGACGTCAAGAGGCCTGAAGTCCCTCCCCCCCTCCCCTCTCTGCTACGCAGGAGTGCGGTTTGCTTATTTATGCAACGTTTATTGACATTGAACTTGTCGCTTGTCCAAATTGCAACAACAAAGTGCCCCCGTGGGGTCCCGGGCAAAACACACACTGAGTGTCAAGTGGATAAGACAAGAGGAACACACAGAAAGACAGACATGCCTTGCTTTATAGCCATGTAGCAACATGGCCTTATACAGATAATACAACTGTATTATCTGTATAAGGCCATGTTGGCATATCAGTGGCGGCGACCTTCCATCATGTGTTATGTACGTAGAATCTGCATCGTTTTTTGATCATAAAGTTTTTGCACCCTCATCTTTATTTGAGCTACAGAGACATTTTAAAATAAAATATACTCGGGTTTTTTTATCATATACTGTAAGTCAAATAAAAGCATAAAAAAATACATATATTTTGCTTGGAAAATGACTGAAAATGTTCAAATATCAACATAGTTGCAAATAATTAATTAATAACTTGTTCGTCCATCTCTCAATACTGACTGACTTCCTGTCTGCGGCCCATTGGGTCCCACTGAGGACGTAAATCTTTGAAAACAAATATGTAATTTATATATTTTAAAAAGGCTCAGTAATTTCCTTTTAAACAGCCGGTTAATGTAGTTGTTATGAAACAAAGAGGACGTAATAACGCATTTGTCGGGGTCTATTTTCAACAGCGGATTGATCCACATGTGGTGCTCTAGTATTAGAGAGAGTGTTTGTGGCAGCAGGACGATGTGTGTGGGATCGAGTAAAAATAAACTACAGTGTGTGGTCTTCGTAATGAAGGAACATGTCAACCAGTGACGTGTTTTGTTCTAGTTTTTGGAGAACAATGGAGCTCCAAGGCATAGAGGAAGAAGATAGATCAATCTTTATCTATCAGTATTTGAACTGCACAACACAATTTATTAGTTTGACATTTTTGTGATGACAAGTGACACTAGAAACAGCTTCTCTCTGAAGAGTGACAGATGTATGTCGGAGTAATGGTCTTTATTTTGGCAGGCGCCAACAACAGGTGAGCATTCCCACACACACACACACACACACACACACACACACACACACACACACACACACACACACACACACACACACACACACACACACACACACACACACACACACACACACACACACACACACACACACACACACACACACACACACACACACTACCCATAACCCCTCTTGTTATTGCTTCATAATTGTGTTTTTTTTCATGTTTTCTTCTATAATAAACGTCCATATTTAGCTTTACAAGAATTGGTTAGCCGGGTCGTTCGCGAACATTAGTCGCCAGATCTTTATTTTACTGAAAACAATGTTCATAATAGTCATAATTTGTGTTCACGTTTACTATTAATGGACTCGGGGCCTTTCACTCGTCTCCTCAAAAAAGGGGGCGTGGCAGTGTGGATACCCACGTGACACAGATACACTTTTTTTTTCTGTGAACAGTACAATTATGGGCTGGAACTCACTATAAAGCTACATAAAGCCGCTCACTTCGAGATCGTTTTCACCTTTCACAATAAAAGCCCGACACTGGTCAAGACCGCATCTGCAAGCCTGACTTTTGGTTAACCGTCTCTCCTGTCTTGGAAAAATAATCAAAACTTATATTGACTTGAAAAACGATCCAGATATGTTCATGTTACAAAGTTCATGAATGTAACAGGTCTGTATAGGGAGGGACTGACAGGCTGATCCCAGAGCAGCCTGATCTGCTCAGCCTGTTATATCACCGGCTAAGTTTAGACGCCTTTGTCACAGAGAGGAATCTGATGGAGAGCGCGTTCCCATGGTGCAACGGACCAATACTCCTCTCAAAAATTATTTCAGGTCTATATAAAGTAAATAACATTCAATGTTACTCCCCAAAAATACACATAAATAAAAATGTGTTGAATGCAATATTTCAATGAGTGCTTTATCTGCTTCCATGTTTGCTAGTTACACTTCCTTTGTCGGCGCATCGCATGCTTTTGGTGACGGAAGACTTAAAGTTCAGACGTACTTTTGTTTGTTGTGTTTATTGTTTGCATTTTTTTCATTCATCCACAGCAAGAAAAAATGGTAACCACTGCATGTGAACGATATTAAAGTAACTGGTAATATCTAACCTTTTGAAAGTAACTTGCCCAGCACTGCTGATGAATACATAGCGCACACACACACACGCACACGCACACGCACACACACTCCTGTTTGTGTGCATTGGACTGAACTGACCTTTAACTTAACGAGGCGGTTCAATTAAGAAACTGTTTAAAATGACAAACTATTCACAAGTGCTCGGAGGTCAGTTATGTGTTGCTAATGCTAAGAGAGATCCACTATCACACCCACCCCTCCCCTTTCATCGCGCACACACACACACACACACACACACACACACACACACACACACACACACACACACACACACACACACACACACACACACACACACACACACACACACACACACACACACACACACACACACACACACACACACACACACACACACACACTGTATCACCCTCCTCGTGTTGCTGTAAATTGTTTTGCTGCTGCTCACTGCGCTCTCTGAGTCGATGGCTCAGCTTGTTTTCTAAACCTGAATCTCCAAAATGTCGTGAACTGAAAACAAATCTTTGTGTCTAAATTTTCACTAGCACCCCCTGTGGTGAAGGAAGTATTCAGATCCTTTACTTGAGTAAAAGTATTAGTACCACACTGTAAAAATACTCTGGTACAAGTTAAAGTCAAGACTTTAAAATGTTACTTTAGTATAATCAGCTAAATGTAGTTAAAGTATTTAAAAGTATAGAATTGTCCCCTATGACTGTTAAAATATTATATATTACATCAAAAGATGAAATGTGATTTTACTATTGGAGTTTAGGTGGAGTTAATTTTGAACTATTAACTAATGATTATTTGTACTATGAATTATTCTGCTGAGTATTTCCCGATCAATCCTCGGTCTATCAGCTGATTGATTAATGGACTAATCGTTTCAGCTGTTGGGACATTTAATATATATAAAAGACATATTTACAATAATCTGAAATCCTCTTTTGCTTCAGTGTAATCTTCAGCTTGGATGGGAAACTTAAAAGATTAAAACGTTTCACGACATTACAACAAATGTGAATATGACACTAATATGTTTTGTTTATTGAAAATCACTTCCGGATCCATTTGGCTGTCATGAAGTTATCAGTATTCAACGAGTGAAAACTATGAATCAGACGTCAACTTTGAAGTGAAGGAACGGTAATTGGAAAAAGTGATGAATTGGAATCATATTTTTTAAACTATTATAAAAAGGTCCCAACATGTGTTTAATTAATCTAATAGTTGAGGCCTAACAATATATCTGTGCACATTTGGTCTTCCATTTTTTTTGTTGTGAATGGCCAATGTTCCCATCTGAATGAATGTGTTCACCTTGTGTTTCTCAGGTGACCCTTGCAGACAGACACCGCCCACCTGCTCTCCTGCTGCTTCCTGCACCGTGCACCGCCCAGCAGGGCCGCTACGGGCACAGCACTCGGTGCAACACCCTGAAAGTAAAAATGTATATGAATATGAAACTTTGACCCTGGAGAAGAAAAAAAAAAGAAGAAGAAAAAAAAAAAAAAAAAAAAAGCAGCTTCAGCGGGTGAAAGTTGCCGGTGTGACCCGGGTTGAGGGAGCTGTGAACCGGTGGGCGGGTGCACTTTCGTTGCCGGCTGCTGAAGATGTACAGTAGATGGGGATTAGAGAGCAGTGGCACGTGAGGGCACACACAGGTGGAGGTAAAGTGTGACAGGTGAACAGCCTACCTGCCGCCGCCGTTTGTCCTCCCTGCAGCTTCTTGAACCGAACACACCGACCGTGACAGCCTGCGGTGCCCCGGCCCGGGGAAGAGAGCAGGGGAGGCGGCGGAGGAAGACGGGAAGGAGGGGTGTTAACGGTGGATTATCATTAGAGGGTTTTTTTTATTTAAAGAGACAGGAGTCACACAGACTGCTGGTGGAAAACAATAACACTATACAAATGTATCTACCTAATATGAATATATTGGGATTAAAAGCATACTGCATTTCTGAACTCATTCATAATTTATTAAATAATTAATTTTTTCAATTAAGTAAACTCCAATTACTCCAATTTTTTTTTTCAGCGGTAGCCATTTCTTTTATTTATATTCTCTAATTACCACTCGAAGTCAGAATGCACTTGCTGTGTTGCATTCACACATACAAGGAATCGACTGGATACTCTATTAATTAAACCCTTAAACCTTTTATTGTGAAGCAGTCACAGGAAAAGCAAAGCATTTTTTTTTTTTTGACGGCTAGCGGTTCAATCCAAACAAAGTGATGATTTGCAGTTAAAATAGCATATTAAAACATGTAAATTGGCATATATATATATATGTAATTTCTGTCTCTGCAGAGATGGAGGGACAAAAAGAGGCATTCCACAATGAATACAGTGAATAATAGATATTTATTTAGAAAAATAAAAAGACCAACATTGAAGATAACAGGAAATAAATCTACATTAAATCATCTTCCCATATTCCAACAAAAGCCTTTTGGAAAATATACTTTATTCCACCAGAACTAATATGACAAACACCTCCATTTATATTTATTTACTAAAATAGTACTTTCATCTTTCCGATACTAGTAAGAGGAATGATTAGGAGTAGTTATGCTGACATATAGTAGATATTTGTGTTACTGCAGGCCTCAGAAAAGAAAGTTTTAGATGTTTGAAGACCTGTAAGTGAAACTATATTACAACTCCAAATATTGAAGAAAAAGTTGCCAAAGCCCCTTGAAAGTTGTGTATGTGTCACATCTTACTTTAGCATTGGATTCAGGTTACCTCCCGCTTAAGTTTATCAGTTAAAATGTGTTTTTGTTAAGTTTAGGAGTACGTCATCCATAAGCGGATGGTGTAATTTAATAGTTGAATCTGTATGTTTAACATTAGCCAAAATTGGGTAGCTAACGATTTTGCTTAGTTTAGTTCAGTTTACCAATAAACACTGTTTAACAGCCTAGTTTTGCTCCTTAAAACATGTTGATAAAGTTTAGCTAACGATGTAGCTTAGTTGAGTTTAGCTGAAGGTAAAATTACCTCAAAACAGTTTGGTTCAAGTCTCTTAACAGCCCAGTTTATCCCCTGACGCGCGGCGCTGAAGGTCAGCTAACGAGTTATTTAGCCTCATTCCACTGACCTTATGGTTCAGTTACTTTTGTTCACTTGAAATGATGCAAACTGCAGCTGAAAACGTGTCATTTGTTGTCTGTGTTATTCAATAAAAACATTTAAATAGGCTCTCGAGGAATGCTAAAATAACTTCATACTCAAACCAACGGGTCAGACTGGGGTTTTCAAGAGCTGCGTTACAATCAACAATTATATCCCTTTTCAACCCCCCCTTTACTAACACCAACAACATCACAATCACATTTCCTCTAAACTGTCTTTCAGCAGAATACACACTTAAAATACGCAATCAAGAAGAAGAAAGTAACGCAAATAAAAAACACAAGCTGAACAACAGGGAAACGTTTCAAATATCTTGTTCCTTAATAAAAGTGCAATTGCAGGCCTCGGGGCTTTTTTTGATTAACTAAGATAAGGAGAAACATTTGAATTAACGTGACGTTTGGGAAAATCGTATTAATTACTATCATACCCAGATACTGTCCAAAATTGAAATATAAATCAGTTCCATCTCTGTATGTCTAGTACAGAGGAAGGCCCACATGGAAAGAGGATTTACCACATTATTACGCAGTTAAACTCCTTGAAAAGTCATTTTAACTATAGTTGTTTCTTCTTTTCCAGGGTACTTCTACCCAAAACAAGTTTTCTATTTAATAATAATAATAATAATAATGCATTCTATTTGTAAGGCACTCTTCATCCAAGAATCTCAGAGTGCCATTTGTATTTGTTGGTTGTTTCTGGTTTTGATCTGGTTATTTTACCCGTTGCTCTCTAATTCATACAAAATTTCCGTTACATCCTTTTTCCACCTCTTACAACAGAATAATTAACCGTTAGCTAAACCCCGAGCTACGATTGAAGAATCTCTGTTCAGGTGAGGGGATTAGCGAACGAGGCAATTGGAAGGCTTTGTTTTCTTCCAATTAAAAGTTGGGTTACACTGCAGAGGATTAAGCTGGAAACACACAGATAAATAATTCAAAAGCAACAGACAACAAGAACACAAAAAGGAAACAACATTTTTTTTTTTTTTTAGATAAATCGCATAGTGCACTGCAAAAAAAAAATTCCATCTAAACACAAACAGTCATCTCATATTAATAACCTTTCCTGTAACATGAGAACATGTTTGCTAAAGGGCCTTCATTTAGTCTCAGAGGAACTAAGGGTCTAACTGTCTTGTAGTAGAACGGTTAAATAAACCCATGTATGCATTTTAGGGCGATTTTTATTCTCCAACCCATAATTCACAGTATTTCTAAAGAGCAACGTAACACTAAATACACTCAGACTTTTACAGATACATTCTGTCTTCTAGGTCAATGAATATGTGACAACAAGACACTGTCACGTTCACTCAAATCTGGGCATTGCGCGACAAATAATTTTTCCAATTCTGCATTCCCTGTTCTGTCTTTCAACTTCCAGTTGCTATGGCTGGATAAAGTATAACGTTTCAGCCCTGATTGGTTGACAAAGCGTGCTACACATAATAAGTGTCATGAGGCCTGGCATCAACACAGATATTGGATTAAGATTACAATATTTGGTGTAAACTTCTGCATTATCTATCTTACAATTTGCTCAACTGAGGAACAAACTTTGGCATTAATTGCAACCGTTATCTGCCCCCATTTCAAGGTCCGATTCACAGAATATTGCGCTCATTATATCAAAGTGCAAAAACACCCAAAAGGTTTTGCAACCAAATGCAATTTGCCTTGTTTTTGCAGAGAGGAAAGACATTTTTTTCATTTACATAATTACCTTATATTTTAATCATGTATTTCCCCTTTTTTCTCCCAATACAAAATGTTGTAGGGTAGCCTCATGCATTTATTTTTCATGCATCCTGGTACTGCATCCTAAAATAAATGAGTTTGAGCAGCCTAGGCAACTATATTCACTGCTGACACCCCTAATAAATGCACTTTATTTACCACCAACTCTCTGAGGACGCTAATAATTTCACTATAACTGTGTGCGGCTATTAGCGCTATGTTTTGTAAATTGGACTGTTTTTGCAATAAGGCTCATTTGCATAAAAAAGGGGACATTTTGTGCCAAATGTATTCGCATTTTTTTGTAATTTAAATACTTTTTACCCTTTGCGGATGCTTTGAGAATCACAGTTTTCTTCTGTTTTATTTGTGCAGGTTTAACAGCTGCAAAAGCTGCGCAGTGCTTTTGTGAATTCACAACTGACATTAAACTGTGTGTTTAATGTCAGCCGTCTACATTTAGCCTTCCTTTCATCTTGCACACCGGTGCAATCATCTGTGAGAGCTGTGAGGGGAATTTTAACAATATGTAAAGGGTGTGTGTGTTCAAGCTTATACAATGTGTTACGTTGCTCTTTAATTGATACCACTTAAACTGTCTGTTGTCATTTTAATTGGTCACTCTTTGTGTTCTAGTAAAAACTAAATTCAAAAGATATTGACATAAATCCTGTATGAGGTGTAAAAACTCTCTCAGAAATGTAATGATGACTTCCTGTAATACTGTAGTTTGTTTCTGATCTACAGGCGAACCCTGTCTGCATTTATAAAACATCTGATTGGACGTGAGCTGGTCACATGGCTGCAGGAGCTCTACCCAGACCCCGCCCCCGAGTTGCCGTTATTGGCTGTCTTTGGACGGGTAGTGCTGGAACCATTCCGCCCCGTGGGAACCAAGGGGCTGGACTCCGAGGTGATGACGATGCTCGGGATTCGACCAATCGTGCCTCTCCTAACGTGTCCCTCAGCATAATCGGTCTGTCGGACAGAACAACACAGTTGTCATTTTTATTTTAATGATTATTTTACTTTTAACTTGTTGTGTTTTTTTCATCTGGATTGGACCAAAGTACAGAGGCTGATTGGAATGGCAAAGGATTTGCAGGTATTGTCATGAATCAAAGACTAATTAAAATAAACTGAATAAATAATATATATCGTCTCTTGGAAGGGCAAACAATTTGACACAGATGTGAGAATTCATTGTATTTGTGCTTATGAGTAAATGACGGTCCTCACATTCGGGACGCTGCCGCGGTCGCCGACTACTGCCATGGAGATATCAGTGTCATAGGACGTCTGGAAGAAGAAGAAAAACACATGTAAACCCTTTTAGATGGTTATCACACTGACTAACCAGCATCCTGCAGCCATGACTGAAGTCCTCCTCGACATTAATATTAGATCATGAGATACATCTAAATGATATTTTAATGAAATTCATCAGCATCAGGGAGGCGGACAGGAAACCAGACCACCACTCATCAAACCCAGAATTTTAATGCCGCTTTAGTCAGTCGATGATTAACATCAAAAGGAAAGGAGAGATTTTCTGATCCGAGATAATAAAAAAAAAAAGCACATCAAGCAGATTAAAGAGCACAAAAACAGTGCAACAGATTAACGTGAACACCGGTGTTATGAAAGAAGATGTTTTTATTTCACCGCACACAAACGCCTCAACTGACCTTCGAAAAAATAACTCGAAATCCCTGCGACTCTCCCTCAGGTGACCCCCGAATATCCCCCTCCTCAGCCGAGTGTAACATAATAATAATAATAATACTAATAATAATAATAATAATAATCCACATAAAGAGTCTTTTGAAGAAGTCTGTAAACCTCCTACTGTCTCCAATTTTCTCTTCGAGGCAAGTTACAATTTTCACTTCTGCCATCTCAGTTTTTTTTTATAAAGCACTGGAGGAGAGAAGTCAACTACAACTCCCAGGATTCACGAGCGTCACATTCTGTTAAAAGTTTAGAAAAAAAACTTTCAGCAATTTTTAATCAGTTCACTCTCTGACTCAGTTTAGGATGAATTTAGTCACCATAGAAATTATGTTTTGTCTCCATAGCAACGGCTGCTGAGTCTTATAGGCATCGGAAGAGCTGGGAAAAAAAGCCTTCAAGCATCAACAATCAAATCGAAGGCAGTTGAAGCAGCGTTTACTTTTTCGAAGATGCCCGAGTCGTGGCTCTTCATCTTGGATTTGAAGCTGGAGGAGGGTTTGAAGTCCGGGAGCTCGGCGGTGTCTCTGCTGATGTCACAGGACACCTGGCGGCTGGCTGGTCTGGAGCCCATGCTGGACAGGTCAGCCTCGGTGTCCGTCAGACACTTCGGAGGAAAACGCACACTTTGACACACGCGCACACACAATCTGTTATCGCCACACGTGACGTCAGGGCTTCCGAGCTCACCGATTCGCTGTCGGAGGCGGAGGAGAGGCGGGACTTGCGGTTGCTCTGATGCCTCATCTGGCTGCCGTTGTCGGAGGTCTGGCTGGTCACGGTGGAGCGCCGCGTCGACCTGAAGCTGCTGCTGGCCGAGCGGAGGTCGCGAGCAGGAACGCAGAGCAGAATGCCGAGGAACGGAATGTACTTGGCCAACGCTATCCTGCACAGAGAGACGTCGAAATACCATGAGACAAGATGGCCGATTGCCGGGGGCCCTGAGCGAACGGGTGCCCCCCCCCCCGATAGAGGGCCTTTCCGCCAGTGCATTGCAAGCACGGTGGCCCGTTTCACGTTGAAAGCACTGCTTTTCCCTTAACCGTGATGTCACATGACATCGATAAATAACTAGTTACGTAAGCTGTTTTCTTTTTTTTTCCTCCCCGCAGCTTTAAAATCTCATCATGTGCGTCTGTGTGTGTGTGTGTGTGTGTGTGATTCATTCTCTCCAGTCGAGTTAACATTCAGGTTAATCGAGCAGCGGTTATTTCAGCCGAGGTGTCGGAGCGCAAAGGATTCGCATTGGATCAATTCACTGAGTCGCAGTCATGTTGGCTGCAGTCAAAAGGAAAGCAAGGTCAAAACAAGCTGGAATTAACCGGCAACGTGCTGCTTTAGCAAAGCTCTTCTTCAAACTATTTAAAAATAGAAATATATATATGGTTACTGCAGGTCAGGGGTATTCAACTAAAATTCAGCGAGGTGCAGTTAGAGAGAATTTCCTCATCCAAAGGTCCGGAACACCACAATAATGTTGAAGTAGCAGTTGTATTAACGTCAACAACTGAAAATTAAATAAAGAAAGTTCAATTGAATAACATCTAAATAATATTTATTATTACAGATTTTCAATTGAACTGGATTAATTATAAATAATACATACTCTAATAAATAAATACATTATCTTTTTTTCTTATTTCAAGTAAAATAAAGGCTGGATTTAAAACGGAAAGCTTGTGAAAAAATTTGACTAAAAATAAAGTACTCAATTTTAGAAAAATTAATTTAACTGCAGCTTTAAATTCAGTTTATTTCGGGCATCAAGCAATCAAAAGAGCCAAGATATCATATTATTGTCATCTAGAGAAATGTGTGTGCGGGGACTTTATCTGTGGTTATTAAACCACTTGTTTCAGCTCTTTGGAACTGGTTGTGGGAATAATAAACATATACGAGTCTGTACATTCTTGGATTAAGCAGTCCACATTTCTCTTTTTTGGAGTGAAATAACTTTTAACGCTTAACGGAATGCACGCACGTGATTGGCCGAGCAGGATCACGTGAGACGATTTACAACGCGTGCCATTGGTCGGTTTGTTTCCTGTGCCGCTGAAGGTAAAAAAGCTAGAAAAGCTGCGCCGGTGACATAGAAGCGATCCGTGAATTCTCAATTATCCATCGGTTTTTCAGGTCCGGGTCCCAGAGACAATGGCGTCCAGAACCCGGACGGCGGTCTGCCCGTTAGTGACCTCTGGTGTAGGGTGAGCACTAATGCTACTGTCCCTGTCATGCAACACTGTGCAGACATCGACTAAATACTCTTCATTCTTCTTCTTTTGGACCCAAAACTATTTAAAATGTAAATAATACATTCAGTGTCGGAATTATACTGTACTGTATACTGTTAAAATAGTATTAAAGGAAAGAAGAAAAACATCTGATTCCAAACTTTAACGGCGTTTTAGGTATTGGTCAACCGTGAGTGTGTGTGTGTGTGTGTGTGTGTGTGTGTGTGTGCGACACCTGTATTTTGGGTGTGTGATGGCGTAGATGATGGGGTTGTGTATGGCCGAGGCCTTGGCGATGACGGCGGGCACAGAGTTCATGTAGGGAGTCAACATGTCTGCGTACCTGTAGCAGAGAAACAGAGTAATAACAACGAGGGAAACGGAAGAAACTTTGCCCGTGGGCACTTCAGCAGCATGTAGAGGGACGGGGGTGTGGAGGGGGGGGTCTAATTCTTCTTTTTTACCCGGCGAAGGCGGTGAGAGCGACGACGGAGTACGGCGACCAGGAGAAGACGTAGAGCAGGATGACGATCAGAGCGATCTTCGCCATCTTCCACTCGTTCTGCAGCCGGTGGAAGTTCTTCACCGAGTCTCGACAGCTGCCGTGACTGTGAATGCTGCCGTTAATCTTCCCCACAGCCCTGAAACACACACACACACACACACACACACACACACACACACACACACACACACACACACACACACACACACACACACACACACACACACACACACACACACACACACACACACACACACACACACACACACACACACACACACACACACACACACACACACACACACACACACACACACACCTGTATTACTATACCTGTGTGGACAATGTGTTGACCCACATTCTTTTTTTTTAAGGTATCATGACCTAAGGCTCTTTTTCATTACCTCAGTTTTACGTTTTTAATGTATCCGCAATCTACATTAGAGTATAGACCTACATACTCTACTTTACAATAGGAATGGTAGATCACAGATTACATTAAACTCAGAATGTATGTTTCTTTTATCTTCCAAAAAGAAGAAAAATATTTAACTGTTTAGTCAAGTTAAATACAAAAAAACTAACATTTTATTTTAAAAATGCGTCAAAAAAGTCAATAAAACACACAGAAAAACACCAAACACACACACACACACACACACACAGACTGACTGGTTGGTGATGCGGATGGCGCGGAAGATGAAGAAGTAGCAGTAGATGATGATGAAGAGCGGCAGGAAGAAGACGAAGATGAAAAGCAGCATGGTATACGCCCGCACCGACGGGGTAAAGGTCATGTAGTCCCACGAGCAGGAAGTCAGCAGGCCCTCGGGGACGTAGGCACCTGATGGGCGAGAGACATGGACACAGGGTTTTAATATCCCATCATGCTCTTGGAAGCGGTGACACCACTATATGCGGTGTCCGTCATTTCGTTGTCACAGCGATGTGGTTTCACTTATTTCAGGAATTTCCTCAAACGTGTGAAACAGCGCCCCCCTCGGTGTGTGTGGTCAAACAAAGTATTGCACCCTGAAAGAAGTTTACTGAAATTAACAAAGTATTAAGATCCTCTACTGAAGTAAACATACTAATACCAAGCTGTGCTCTGTAGTATTTTAATTATTATAAAATACAAGTGTAGGTTAATGTATCTGTGCTCTATGTGCATCGTGTCTTTCAGATGCAAATATGTATCTGTTATCTAAAAGATTACAGATTTTATAATATGTAGTTTGAAGTATAACACCAATAGAACCATATTGACCTACTTATTTTTAATATAGATGACCTGTCCTAGTTTAATTGAACTGCACCCCCTCTTAAACAACAGCTGGCCCCCCGTCTGGCTCCAGCCTGGTCCCTGTGAACTGTCCCTGCGTTCAGGGGTTTACTATTTGAATCCAGGGGAAGAAATACTAATACTGATACTGAATATTGACAAAGGACCCGGCTCCATTCAAATTAAAGCCTGTTTACTGGCTGGTTACATTCAGCTCAAGCAACTCCAGACCTAATCTCATAAACTCATTAAGTCCTGAAGCAGCTTCCATAAAAGAGGTCAGAAGCAGAACAAATAAGTTCTTTTGTTTCATCTTTCATGTTGTCCTCGTAAAAATGAAAAAAAAAACACGGACACATATATCACATGCTCCAAAAAAAAAGACTGTACATTTCTGACAGACTGAAACATTTTCCACCTGGAAAGTCTTTCCATGAGACGGAGGAAGATTTATTGGAGCTTTTCTGTTTCCATGCATTATAATGTACATACAAATATGTGTGTGTGTGTGTGTGTGTGAGAATGAAAACCAGGTGAGAGGAAGAAGAAATACACACCACATGTAGTGTGTGTGTGTGTGTGTGTGTGTGTGTGTGTGTGTGTGTGTGTGTGTGTGTGTGTGTGTGTGTGAAGTTGTACTGTTAACAAATGGGATTTGAAGGATAAATGAGCAATAAGTTTGATAAGACAGAGAAAGCTTTGAGGCAGAACTGAGCAGAATTATGTGCAGCAGATAACAACAGAGCAGCGGATTAAACCCTCAAAACAGTCGAGGAAAGTAGAAACATGCTTCAGTTGGGATGGTTGTGTGTGTGTGTGTGTGTGTGTGTGTGTGTGTGTGTGTGTGAATCCTCACTCCAGCCGAAGAACGGCGGCAGGCTCCAGCCCAGGGAGTAGGTCCAGGCCCCCATGAGGATGAAGAAGGCCCGTTTCCGCGACAACACGCCGATGGAGGTCAGAGGCCGCGTGATGACGAAGTAGCGGTCGACAGCGATCACCGTCAGCGTGATCATGGAACAGATCCCAAAGAGAGCGCCGCAGAACGCGTACAGCTCACAGCCTAAAGACGGAAAGAAAATTAGATCATTTTAATTCAATGTTTATTATATCAACATCTATCTACCTACTTACCTATCTATCTATATACCTACCTACCTACTTACTTATCTATGTATCTATATACCTACCTACCTACTTATCTATCTATCTATCTATCTATCTATCTACCTACCTACCTACATACCTACCTACCTACCTACCTATCTATCTATCTACATACCTATCTGTTTATCTATCTACCTACTTATCTATCTATCTATCTATATACCTACATATCTATCTATCTATCTATCTATCTATATATATATCTACATACCTACCTATATACCTACTATCTATCTATCTATCTATCTATATACCTACCTACCTATCTATCTATCTACATACCTATCTATTTATCTATCTACCTACTTATCTATCTATCTATCTACCTACATATCTATCTATCTATCTATCTATCTATATATATATCTACATACCTACCTATATACCTACTATCTATCTATCTATCTATATACCTACCTACCTACCTATCTATATACCTACCTACCTACCTACCTACCTACCTATCTATCTATATATCTACATACCTATCTATATACCTACTACCTATCTATCTATCTATCTATATACCTACCTACCTACCTATCTATATACCTACCTACTTACCTACCTACCTATCTATCTATCTATATATCTACATACCTATCTATATACCTACTACCTATCTATCTATCTATCTATCTATCTATCTATCTATCTATCTATCTATATACCTACCTACCTACCTACCTACCTACCTATCTATCTATCTATCTATCTATCTATATATCTACATACATACCTATATACCTATCTATCTATCTATCTATCTATATACCTACCTATCTATCTATCTATCTATATATCTACATACCTATCTATATACCTACTACCTATCTATCTATCTATCTATCTATATACCTACCTACCTACATATCTACCTATCTATCTACCTACCTACCTATCTATTTACCTACCTATATATCTATCTATCTATCTATCTACCTATCTGTCTGTCTATATATTTATTATATATTTTATTATTTTTATTCTGGATGGACATCGAAGAAAAAAGAAATCTACTAAAGGTCAAACTCTGGCTCCGTGAACCGGTCTATATACTCTGCACCTTGAAATTATTAATTATTTATAAAGGAAGAGAAACATCTTGGAGGTAAATAAAACCATCTGCATGAAAAAGATACCACCAGAGACAAGAGATATGTTTTCCTTCACACAGGAAGGAAATTATTTACAGTAAAATCAAATATTTTTGCAGTGCAAGCAGGTGTCACTTCAGATCATATTAATAAAACGCTGCGAGTCAACACCTCCCTCGTTCTAAAATCGACTTTGGTCTCTCTCTCTCTCTCTCTCTCTCTCTCTGCAGACTTGAGGAGGATGGACGTTTTTTTTCTCGGAGCTTGAGTTCACTAATTCCCACTTTTAATGGTGGGAAATGAAAACAGATGTGAAAGAGTGACGGCGGAGAGAGACAAGACACATCGTACGTTCTGCTGTAGGAATACGGCAAAGAAAAGTGTGAGAAACTGCTTTAAGTGTGTGTGTGTGTGTGTGTGTGTGTGTGTGTGCCCCCGCAGTGGGTACCTTTCTCTCCAAAGATCCACCTCTTGTGCATGCTGGTGGTGAAGAAGATGGGTGCCTGGGTGACGCACATCAGGAGGTCTGTGATCGCCAAGTTAATGATGAACATGTTGGCCGGCGTCCGCAGGCTGCGACTCCTGCGACACACACACACGCACACACACACACACGTTAGTGTAGTCCATTAAATACTCGACAATTAAACGAGTGACAGCTAATTAATTGCAGAATATTTTGATGATCAAAGTCGTTTCTCATGGAAACACATTTCATGGTTCCAAAATGTGCTGATTTTCCTTTTAATAATGTTAATAATTGTAATGCACTGATAATAATGTTGAGGTTGGGCCTGTTGGTGTCCCTTTGGTAGCATTTCTCACTATTTTTTTTACCGTTTTTACAAACCAAAAAACAATCAAATCTATTAATGGAGAAAATAATCAGCAGATTAATCCATACTGAAAATAATAATGACTTAATAATTAAAAATGAGCTCCACCTCAAACAACAGGAACATCCTGCTTTGACATTATTGCATGTAACAATAATCTAATGATATTTTATATACTAGTGTAACAGTCACAGGCGACATATTTAGACTTTTACTTGAAACAGAGCGTGTGGTACTTCACGAAATGATCTGAATATTTCCTCCACCACTCCCCATATGCACATATGTCTTCACCTTTAGCTTTGACAATATCTTTTGGAACCATTGAAAAAGAAAACTGTGTCATTTAAAGTGTCTTCTAAAGCTGCAGCAGATGTTTTTATAATCAAGTCTCATCCCGCTGCGATAAGCAGGAAGTGGCTGTTGATTGGCTGAACGACTCATGTGACCTCGTGAAGCCGGTTTTAGAGGACGAGCAAGAGCCTGCATGGAAAAAGTGTGCTGCTTCAGTTCTATACTTAACATTGAACCAATGGAGCACACACCACAAACTTCAAGGTATGTTTTTTAATGAGAGATCAATATTTAATGGACTTTAATGTCCATTAAAGGGTCCAATCAATATGTGGGCAGACGTCATCTTAAGTGCTTTAAGCTTCTTTAAAAGTCTCCAGAGAACTCTTTGTGTGTGTCGCAGAAAGACAAAAGACGCGAGTGTGCGGTCGATAAAAGCCGGCGGCCATGACACATTTAGAAGAATTAACCTCACGGTCTGAAAACCTGTGCAGCTTTAGAGGACCCTCGGAGTCCATCACCTCAAACACCATCTTTCCTTTTAAATATGTTGTGGCTTATTTTTGCTTTTAGTTCAACACCAAGGAGGAATAAATCAAAATAATTTCACTTTGTGCAGAAAAACGTGTGAGATTGCAGAGACTATGCAGCAATTATCACTATACATCATGTGCTGATATATTTTCAGTAAGTTTACAAATGTTTAGAATATAAGAGAATAAAACACTGATGGCTAACAAGTACTTACTATACACTCTCACATACACAGAATGTATACTGACATTATCTGTCCATAGTATATTGGTATAACCTTTACACCTCACTTTATATTTCATACGATTTTAATCTAATGTTTTTCAATTAAGAAGCATCTCCTAAATCGACCAGGCGAAAGTCATTCATGCTTTTATCTCATGTATCTCTCTTTGTTTCTGCAGCTGCTTAGCTTTTAACTGGAACCACAAGAAGAAAACACTTCCCATTGCTTTCAAATTACGACAGAAATTCAGATAATTATTGACAAAATTAGCTGCAAGCTATATCCGGAAAAAAAATAATTACCAGTTCTAGTCATGCAGCTACAGCAACGTCTATTTGCCTTCGAGGTCCCAAAACTGTGGAATTATGTTCTTTTTTAACACGAAAAGTTTATAAACTGGATTTGTGTGTTTTCATATCTCCTGAATAACATTAGAATCATTTTTAAAAACAATGTTCGACCTTTAAATTAGTTTTAAACAATCATTAACTGCATTATCAAACGGATTTTTGCAAACTGTCTCCTGAAGGATCAGTGCGACCGTATTTTTTGGTGACAGGAAGTCGTCCTACCTGCTGAAGGCGTAGATGACCAGGAAGTTGCCGATCATGCCGGTGATGCCGATGGCGAGAATGACGGAGCCGATGGTGTAGTGGGCGTGGTCGGGCACGTCCACCGTGGGGTAAGGGTGCGGGGACTTGGGCACCATCGCCATCTGGAGGACCGAACGGGAAAATTAGAAACTGGACGATGCTGCAGGTTGATAACGTTCACGGTGGATAACGTTCTGTTTCTACCGGTTGATCATGTTGAGTTGTACAATTTAGTCTCAGGTCTTGTCCACGCAAACCTTCTTTTTACGAAATATAACGCATAGAAACACGCTTTTCTAGTCTTCCATCCACTCAAAGTGCTTTCACACTACTTGTCATTCATTCACACACTGATGGGAGGGGCCACCATGCAAGGTGCCACCTGCCCATCAGGACTAACTAACCATTCATACACCGCGGGAAATAGCCTGCAGGGGCAAATCGTGTCCACCCCAAGGACACATCGGCGTGGACGAGCGGAGCCGGGGATCGAACCGCCGATCCTTTGATTGAAGGACGACCTTGCTCTTCCACTGAGCCACAGACACCCAAACTTCAAACCCAGTGAGCGAGTACACGGGGGTCTAGAAGCCCTGCTCGACTCTTCAGACCCACTTCAGCGTAGTTGTTGCGTTGTGTAGGACACACGTAAACAAACGTCATCATTTTCCCAAATGATGCCTTAAGGACCGATCGTTGTTTTAAGGCATTTTCTGAAGTGACATTAAAGTACGAGGAGGGATTAAAAAAATCCTTCTTCTCGATGCCATTATAAACCCACACAGTGAAAAAGACCTCTCTAAATCACCAGCTTTTTGATGGGATTAACATCTCTCACCAGTTCTGCTGCATCGCCGTTTCAAATCAACTCTTGAGCTCCGTCCCTCCATCTTCTTCATCCCGTCTCCCCGTTGCCACGTTAACCGCATAATTTACTCCATCCGCGAGCAGACATTTGAGGCACAGCTCATTTCAAGAGGTCATTTGACTGAGAAGCAGGCGGAAGCTGGAAGGACGGAAACCAGCAGACCTCCACTCTTTTTTTAAACAATATTTAGCTTTTAACTTTAAGGTAGGGCTCGGCGGCGTGGCCTAAAATGTATATCACGCCATAATTTTGACGGACGGTAACGGTATGTATCAGATTTTCCTTAAATGTCAATATAAATAACTTTTGAAGGGGTAAACTTTAAGGCAACACTTTTGGGGGTTGATAGCATTTCAAGGAATCTAATTAGATTTAGCTTTCAAAATGTAAAAGAAATGAAAAGCTATAGCTAACAAGCTGCAGAACATGGGAATATTCAAGTATGGTACAGGTAACTCAAATTTGTAGTAAAGTACTTCTTCTTACACTATATCTTATATATATTCTTTCCACGTTTCATATCCACATACTTGTGCAATCGCTTCAAATATGTAAAAGGAGATGTGATTAAACTGGAGCCAAACCAATCACACACACACACACACACACACACACACCCCATCCAGCCAATCAGGGATGAGCACACTCGAGCGAGATGTCGATGCCGCAGTGGTTTCATGAATTCAGACGTGTGTTTTGGTTTAAACGTGCAAGTTTGTTTGTTTTTGGTCGACAGTTTAGAACAAACAGTCAGCATTAAAGGAAGAGGAGGAAGAAGAAGCTGCGAAGGACGCGGGGGACAGTGATGGAGTCAGACTTGTGACAGCGCACGGCTGATGCAGCAGGAAACAAACAAACAAACAAACATGTCAAGGACACGTGTCTATCTGACCGACGGTCAAAGTGAGATTAAGCAGATTGGGTCAGCGTGAATTGTTAAAGCTACAAATCATTTGTTTTTGTCAGGAAATGTCGCACTTTTAAACCTTTTGACCTTAAAGACTAATAAAGTTTTATCTTTCACATTTAAATAAAATGTCGTGGCTTTTCTGAGACTTAAAGGGATTTTCACCTCGTTGTTTTTCCGTCTCCCAACTTTACTGTTGTGGAGACAGATATTTCCCTCTAGGGTTGGAGGTGAAGTGACGTCCCCTCTTCTGGGATGAGGGGTTACTTCAGCCTCTACTTCGCCATCAGATAAATGAATCAAAAAGTGTAATGTACTGTCTATTTTAGTGGGCGACAAAAGTAGGACGTGGAGGAGGATTATTTGAAACGTGCCGTACTCACTCGTTCAAAAAAAAGCTCCTCCAATCCGTGGCTTTCTTCGAGCAAACCTTCATTATCCAATTTTTTTTTTTTTTATCCACTCAGTCAGCAGCGAGCGTTTTCCTGCTGCAAGGACGCCGTTCTGTCACCACGTTATCCCCGGCACGTCGCGGCCTGTCACAAAGGATTCGGTGTCTCGGCTTCTCCCACGACCGCTGCCTTTGACTCAGTCTGATCTCAGGACCCTCCGTCCTCACATCCCTGATGCGTCCTCCATGTTTCTGGCAGTATTCACTTGGTTAACTCGGACATCCTCGAATTTTCCAAACCTGTGACGTCATATTCAAGCCCTGGATGTCTTCAGTCTTCAGCACCGGAGCCAGAATGATGCTGATGGAGGCATGATGGCCGTCACTGGGACCTACTGGTTCACCTCTCAGCCCATCATGGGAATCCTCACAGGGGAAACATTGATGTTCTTCATCCGGCGCTGTGTTCGGTGCAGTGTGGATGGTATGTGCAAATGACCACTGTTCGGCCTGCCTCTGTGTTATCTTTCGCGTCACCTGGGAGACGAACCACCACAAGATGAAATAATGAAGCGGCATGTCCCCTTCGCTTGTACAGTTTCAGTTCGATGAACTTTAATTATACACATTGTTCACACTTTAATTGATCTTTTCTTATAAAATGTTGTCCCCTTTCAAACTTTTGAAAGTCAAACCTACATCTTTGTTTGAATTGACTCTGATTTTTCTGTACTTAGTATCTTTATAAAGTAATAAATGTGATGTGCTTACTCACTAATGAGAACTGGAAGCTCTTTAGCTTCACGTGTTAATTATCTCTTAATGACTTGACTTGAAGGTTGTTTCACATTCAATAGTCCCATGTGATGATTTAATGAGCGTCTCCACGTGCAATAATTACGTACTCATTATTTATATTTAGTAACGCTAAGTTTCATATGAATCATTATTTTCTACCATAAAAACTGAAACTGAGAGCTGGATACTGATGTACGTTAAGGATATTTGATTAGTCCCTTAATACCTGTCAATCAAACTGAAAACTGCCTTGAAGAATTTAACCTGACACTTCATTTAACAACCGGACAAAACTATATAAGGAGATCAAATGACCTGTGCATGAGCTACATTTCCGTTCATCTTGTGGCGCTACAGCTATAACAATGGTCAGGAGAGGCTCGTGCCAACACATCAGCATTATTACCAGCAAATAGAGAATCTTCTCTTAAATGGATGTAAAGTGGATCAATGGTGGCGGGCTGACGGCAAGCAGGAATCTATTTCTACTCCGATTATGTAACATAATTGGTACCTTCCCTATATGCAGCGTACCCAGATAACGCTCTCCTCTGTCCACAGTCTGTCTGAATCACTGTGGATGTAATTCCCGTTATCTGCTCTCTACGTCTTTTTTTCTCTCATCCCAGTCAATCACTACAAAATGGTTTTGTGCCCTCTGCGCCATCTTGGCATTGCAAGGATTACGAGGGATCTGGGGTAAAATAACAAAGACAGACGCTATTAGCACGCGGGTGTTGAGCTCAGTTTATACTCGCCGTAGTAAAGCCGGAGTGAGGTGCGCGATAACGTGTCCGTCACAAATAGTTCACTATTTATATGTCTAGCGATTATACAAAGAAGGTCAATTTCCTTTTAAATGCTTAACAAAACTACTACTGCTACTTGAACTACAATTAATACTATTACTAAAACTGCCAAAAAGCAAATGTTAGCTAGCAGAAAAACCTTTCTGCTAGCTAACGTTAGCTAAAAAAAATGTCCGCTTCTAAAAACAGTGTAGGATAGAAAATAGTACAACCAACAAATGACTAAAAAACTGCCCTAAATTGTCTTTCTTCCCCACTGATTTCTAGGTACAACAAGTACTATTGTGTCTTTACTACATTTACAAGTACCAGTATCTAAAGTACCTGTTTCTCTGTTTAATAGTGTGTGTTTGTTTGAAATTGTGTGTATTTGTTTGTTAGTGTGCCTGTTTATCTGTTTCTTAGTGTTTCTGTTTGTTTCTCTGTTTAATAGTGTGTGTTTGTTTGGAATTGGGTGTATTTGTTTATCCGTCTGTTTGGTTGAGTTTCTGTTTATCTGTTTATTAGTGTGTCTGTTTATTCGTCCGTGTGGTTGTTTGCTTCTCTGTTTATTGGTCTGTTTGTTTGAAATTGTGTGTATTTGTTTGTTAGTGTGCCTGTTTATCTGTTTCTTAGTGTTTCTGTTTGTTTGTTAGTGTTTCTGTTAATTTCTCTGTTTATTAGTGTGTGTTTGTTTGGAATTGTGTGTATTTGTTCGTTAGTGTGCCTGTTTATCTGTTTCTTAGTGTTTCTGTTTATTTCTCTGTTTATTAGTGTGTGTGTGTTTGGAATTGTGTGTATTTGTTCGTTAGTGTGCCTGTTTATCTGTTTCTTAGTGTTTCTGTTTATTTCTCTGTTTATTAGTGTGTGTGTTTGTTTGGAATTGTGTGTATTTGTTTGTTGCCTGCTGGTCTTAGCAGCTCCGCTGTGACGTCGGGTCAGCGACCATCAGCAGAGAGGAAGAGACTGAGGTGACAGCAGCATGATGGGGAGAATAAGAGCGAGGCAGCATGATGTGTCAACTCCAGTTCCCGTCAGCCTTCGGTGTGATGCTGGTTTTCAGACAGAAAGTGAACTTCTGAGCAAGATAAACATTTTAGTCTGTTTAAGAGCAGAGGAAGTGTCTGAAGAACAGATACAGTACTGACACATTGGACCAGACGCCAAGATTTACCGCAAGATGGTAAAATTCATTCTTAGTTTCATAACTAATGTGAGGTTTGAAACTAAGATTCAAATCAAACATAAATATAAAGTTTGTCTCTCTGAGATTCACTTCTAACTACCGGGACTTCTGTTTTGTCCCGGATGAGCTGCAAACATCCATGACTTAATATCTAAAATGCAGTTTAAAAGGGCATCTATTGGCCCCGGGTCATCGGGAGACACATCAGTGGGTGTCATCAGTGTAACTTTGGGTATTTATGCCACGCCTCCTTATGACATTACCGAGTGGCAGCGAAAAGTGGAGGACCTACAATTGAACCTTGAGGAACACCACAAGTTATTTCTATAGCTTTTAGATTTACATTCCTTTACCTAAAAGCTACCACGAGGTACCATTGTATCTGCTACTTTGTCTCCAGTTCACCACCAGTTTAGTTCCTCACCTTATTGCTACCAGTCTACCATCACTCCACCACCAGTTTAATACCAGTTCACTAATGTAAAACTAGAACACCTGCATGGGACCAACACACACACACACACAAACACACACTTGTCCCACCTGAACACACACAAAATTGATGTTTTGCAACAGGATCAAACGAAGTCAAACTGTGTGGAAGATCTAGGGAGAAAATTCAAATCATAGGCTTGATAGGGCTTAAAATGTGCGTGTGCGTGCGTTCGTGCGTGTGTGTGTGTATGTGTGGACTTTAAAGGAAGAGAATTTTGAGAAACTGAGGATATTCAGTAATTCAGGATATTCTCTTCTTATTGCATTTGGGTGAATAAAAAGGAATTAACAGAAATCTGAACAACATTATTAGCACCTAAGAAATATCCAGGAAGCTTCTCAGTTTCCATTTATTATCCTCATTACACAATACAGGATTGCACACAATTGTAGTCTTGGCCCCCTCTACGCTATATAATAATATCTAAATATCAATATCTATATATACAGTAGATATCAGCGACGACTGGACTCCACATTATTACTGATATTTTATTTACAAAAACTGAGCGAAATAATTAAAAGTAAAATAACCAATAAATTGCTGGAAAAATGAGATAATCATTAGCTTAGCTTGTGGCTCAGAGATAACGAGGCTAAAATGACTGTTATGAACAACATGGCTGCTATCGATTTTTTTAAAAAGAGGGCCCGGCCCGTTCACCAGCCAGCTTTCAAGGCTTCCAACACCATCGTTGACTGAACTGCTGTATCACATGACAAGCATACGCATTACACATGTTATGTGTGTGTGTGTGTGTGTGTGTGTGTGTGTGTGTGTGTGTGTGTGTGTGTGTGTGTGTGTGTCTGTGTGTGTGAGTTCACCGCCTCTTACACAACAGGCGCTGTAACGGAACAGATTCAGGTCAGTGTTTGATCCTCTCACAGATCAATAACTCCACCAACCACTGAGTGGAATTAATCTCCCGGAGACTTTCATAAAACACCAGAGGAAGAAGATATTTGTTTTTAGTCTTTTGAACAACAAGCCGCAGGAGATCGTATTAGTTGAGTTAAGGGCATCTGGTAAAACTGATCTTCTGTTTTATATATACGTATACAGTATATATACACAGTTTTACTTTCAGTGCAAAATAAGTGATATATATATATACACACATAGATTTTTACTTAGTGTAAACTAAGTGGGTCCAGTTTAAATATCTGACCAGTAAAATGCAACTCCAGTTTCCTAAAGACGTACTTTGCAATAAAAAAATAAAATACATCCTGCGGTATCAATCTATCGATGCAGATAGTTTGGGTTTTATTTAATCAGGTTTAGTTTCAGTAACAACAGAATAAGCTGAATGGAGTTTAGCTTGTGCTCACAGAGTGAAATAAGAGTTTAGTGTAATGTCGTTTTTCTTTGATTGTTTTTTGTACCAGTGAACTGAAATGAAAAGGTATCCATGTCCTCTGAAAGCAGGCTTATCAGCTGTGTGTCTCAAGGAGCCGATAGATCACACAGAGACAGAAACATGGCTTCGCCTTCAGGCAGACGGATGTGGAGCTCTGCATTCTGAGACTCGCTGAGCCAAAGAAGTGCTTTGAATTCACGTCGTCCACGACATGTCAAACAAGATTACAGGTCTGTCAGTAGTTGTGACACACCAGGGAGTTAAAGCCGGACGGATGGAAAATGGAGAGACAGCTTTTGCCGTTCTTAAATCCTCAAAAACCAGCCTCTGAATCATCTTCTACCTTTGTCACATGTTGAACTGCCACTCAATCAGCTCTGGAGTTGAGGTCTGTTGAGCCCTGTAGCTTATTGTCCCTGTTAGCAAGCCGAGCTAACAAGATTCCAGATTGATTTGAAACGTAGCTTTTTTTTTTATCCCTCTTCAATAACTCTTTATTGAATGACATGAGAACAAAATGTCAGGTAACAGCACAGTGCGGAGACATAAGCACCAGTATGTAAAGTTCACAGCTTTCTATGTTCCCTAGAAATATATATATATATATTTAAAAAACAGAAATTATATTTATATATACATACACATCTTTACTTTCACTGCAAAATAAGTGAGTTATATATATATATATATATATATATATATATATATATATATATATATATATAAAACAGAAAATATATTTATATATATATAAAACAGAAAGTATTTATTTTTATATATATATATATATATATATATATATATATATATATATATATATACATATACATGTTTACTTTCAGTGCAAAATAATTATATAATAATAATGTACATATATAACTGTAAATGTCAGCTTTTTTACATTAGCATGCTGATGTTAGACAGATATATATATATATATATATATATATATATATATATATAAAACTGTAAATGTCAGCTTTTTATATATATATATAAAACTGTAAATGTCAGCTTTTTCACATTAGCATGCTGATGTCATATATATATATATATATATATATATATATATATATATATATATATCTGTCTGACATCAGCATGCTAATGTGAAAAAGCTGACATTTACAGTTTTTATGTGACAGATTGTGTAAGCATCTGGATCTCCCTGCTGGACCGGTTACCCACAGAAGACGATATAAAACTACCGAATGAGCACGGAAACACGGCGAAACTTTAAGATCAAACCTGTAAAATCACTGGTTTACGTTTAGCTGTATTGTGAGCTGGCCTTTTGAACCTGACCCATCTGTGAACTTCATCCCTCAGTGAAGAGTCAACAGATCAGGACTTTATTATAATTACAGCAGCTTCTATATGACACCAGGATCCTTTGGTGTTTGGAAGATACAAGTTTGGGGCTTAAAATGTGCTTTTTGACCCGTTCCCACGTCCTCTACGGACTGGTGGCTCCGAGGGCCAAACAAACCACAGGCTCAGGACATTTCCTCTCGTTATTTCACGTTTATAAAACATTCACGGGTCTGATTTCCATCTCTCATGTTGAAACATCGACAGCTCAGATCTCAGAAAACAACCAAACACAAATCATCTCGTTCCACGAAACGTAGCGTTTGTCATCTCACGTTAATTATCTGGAGACAAAACTCTTGTTTGTTTTGTTTTTTTAAATCAGCCAGCTCTCTAATTTTGTGTTTTTAAATGCGTTAGCGTGCACTGGTCTTTCCGTAACTGCATTACCACATGAAACTAACACAAAGTTACATGAAATAATAAATGAATAATCCGCTATATTTACAGAAAAATGTGTCTCAGAAAACCAGACCGATGGCCGTCACGAAGGAAAAACATCAACCTAAGAGCTTATTTGGATAATGATCAACAGGAATGCACAGTTTATGTCTTTTGGACAAAAGCCTCAAGTTCTTGATGTTTCTAAGCTGATAAAATAACCTCTTTTTTTTTTAAGAAAAGAGTTTTTTATCAGCATCACACACTGAAAGTATCAGCAGTTAAAGAAAATAAGTGTTCTAAATATATGTAATAAAAGTATTTAAATGTGATTAAAGTAGCAGGAGAAATGGAAATACTCATTATGTGGTACTAATACTTGAATACATGTACTTTCCTCCACGTTAAATAATGCCGAGTTGCATTCCAGTCTTTTAAATCTTCTTCTGTATTCGTGAATTTTGGTCCAAAAAGAGTTCAATATGAGATGCTTTGACTCTATAAATCCAGCCCTCAGCTTCACCTCTCGGTTATTATCTAATACACATATGAAACAGACGCTCACATATCTCATCATGGCCTCAAATCCCTGCAGTGTTTGTGTGTGTGTGTGTGTGTGTGTGTGTGTGTGAGTGTGCGTGGGGTGATATGATATATATTAGCTGCACATATTTCCTGCTATCAACGGATCTTTTTATCCTCGCTGTCTGTTTTCATTCCCTTCATGCCTCCTGTTATTTGATCAGAGATGACTTCCTGGGCATTTTCTCTTCAGCCTCCAAAACAAAAATGACAAAATATGTTGTACCGCCGTTCATTTCCCAAAAAAAAAAAAAAAAAAACCGACCCGCGGTGGAATGTAACTGCGTGTATTCATGTACCGCGTTCGTGCACACGTTGGAGGTACTTGTACTTTTGAGTCTTTTCTTTTCATGCTACTTTCTTTTTTTCTACTTCGCAAAAATCTGATTGGTCTTCACATCCTGGACACTGGAGAGAAAAAAAAAAAGAAAAAAAAGACTGCAGCGAACACAAACACAGGCAGATACGTGCAGGTACAGCATCCGCACAGCTATGCAAAGTATGCACACACACACATCTGCCACGTTCATTATGTCTTCAGTAATCCGTTTTTTTTGACAACAGGAAGTTATTTAGTTGTTCTCGGTCCGGGAACCCTCGGCGTCAGCGTCCGTCCCACAGTTCAGTTCAACATAAACCTCCTTTCTGGTTCAGACTGAGACGGCTCGGAGAAAAACTGGTGATCGAGGATCAAATTCCTTCGTTTAGATTATTCCGTCGTATTACAGCAGAATGAAGACACACGTTTTGACCTATGAACTCTCTACGGAGTTCAAAATGGGACCACAAACGGCGTTTAGTTGCACAACCCTGTTGTAGAATGACAACAAATAACTTTCTAGCCTTTAAGTAGCTACCAAGTTTCCCCAATTTTACCAGATGATCCTGCTGCTTACATGTCTGATTGAGATCTTTAAAGCCTGTTCCTGAACCAGGCGCCATCCCCTCCAACCAGCTGACGCGCTAGCAGTGAGAACCATGTTAAATCTGATCGGGAGCAGTATTTCTTATATGTTTTCACATTTTCTATTGCGTCTCATGATTTGTGCCTATTGTTAATGCAACAAACCAAGAAAGGTTAATCGTATGCGTTTGGTTTATAACAATATTGGGCGGCATCCAGGTTGTTTAATCTCAAGCTACTTTTAAATGCGTGCTGTAGAGACCTTTGATCGGGGTGACCACAATTATTATTAAAAATAAATACTAACTTCTTACAACTACGAGGCCGCGACTTGGCGACAAATTACCAAACTGTCCCAGGTGTACAGCCTGATGTTCATTTAGTAAAATAGACCAAAATAGACCATAAAGCAGGGTATGCTTTAGGGCGGGACTACCTTGTGATTGACAGGTCGTCAGGTCTGGGAGTCATCTTACAGCTTTATCCCGTTCACAGTGTGCGTTTGCTGTTCATCGAAGTTAATCTATAGCTATTGTCACCTCTGGTTGCAAAAAACAAGATGGCGACGACCAAAGAACAAAATGACGGTAGTCACGGTGACTACGTCCACTACTAATATACACAGTCTATGCTTTCCTTTCTATCTATAACTGTTTTCAACCCTCAATGTTTTGATCTCACTATCTTTATTTACTTAACTCATATCCGTTTAGTTCCCTTTACTTAATGGCCTATAATATGATGCACTGCTCATTAAACTACCCAACAGTATTTAAAGAACTTAAAACCATATTCTGCAGTAAAATGCAACATACTCATTAATACTGACGAAACATCAAATATGATAATAAAACAATGACAGGTAATATTTGACTGCAATGCTTTTACTTTAAGTACTTTTAAGTACATTTAGCTGATCATACTTACAAGTAAGAATGCAGGGACTTTACACAGTGTGATTTTAGTACTAAGTAAAGGATCACTGATTAATAATTGATGAATTATTCGTAGGGAAAAGCGAGTCTACCAGAATATCAACAACATTTTTTCTGTCCCATTTATCAAATATAATTTCATAAAATTCCCTGAGCAGAAACTAAAGTGAAATCACCTCCATGGTATTGGAGCTGTCACTCAAATACAGTCAAACCAAAAGTAATCATGTGTTCACTCGTCTATTTAAGGAACCTGATCTGTGACATTCAGCAGCGTTTTTGGGGTTAAATTGGATTGTAAAGTCAACACTAACTGCTATTGTACCAGCTATATTTGATTTTTTTCCTTATTTCCTTCAATAATTGCCATTTTAACGGACGTTAAAAAAAATAGTATTCTGACACCAGATGTGCTATTTTACATATTTAAATCATTTTGGCCCCAAAAGAAGAATTCAATTATTTAAACCTACCATTTAGTTAATGTCCCGACGGTGTTAGGTGACAGGAGACGTTGGATATTGAATTTGTTTTTTTAGATCCAGAAACCTGTAAGTGGTCCTCGATCATTATTGAACCACAAGGGAGCAAACTAAGTATTGAGTTAGTCCCCATTGTCTTTGGGCCCTCTGGAGACCTCAGTTCTGAGACTAAAGAGGTTTGAACTGTGATTGGTCGGCCCATACTACAATCAGCTGATATTCCAATAGTATAACCTTCTATTTTCATTGTGCAGTTTGAAGAAGAGCTTTATTAACGCAACACGCCTCTTGAATCCGGCTCGTTAGCAACATTATTCTGCAGTAAAGTGAAGTAAAGTAAATATAACTATGGATACATATTGTAAACGATGTAGTCCGTCACAGGAAATGTACTCTCAGTGGACATTTTGGAATATCAGTGTTTCTACATTTTCATAAACTTCAACAGTGAATCCAAAATGTTGCCGAGCTTCACACACAATATTGATATCATACTTCTACATTAATACAGACACAATGTCGTATTGCTTAATCACATCATACATTATTCTGTATCACAGTACTCTTATCACCAACAGTGACGGGCAGGTTCGCCGAGTGCATTGACAAACCACTTCACATGTGTCAACAGGGCGGGCCAGCAGCAATCTGACAGCGCCATCAATTCATATTTATATAATTACAATAACTCCAATATAATGGGACTATACAACACTCGACTAGTGGTGTATGGCTGATATCTCCAAAAGCAGGCAACTCACACCAAAACAATGTATATTCATAAATAGCCCTACAGGTGAAGGAAAACATACGTATTTTGGATTTTGGGGTGAACCGTCCCTTTAGAAATGGCTAACGAGTTGAGTGATAAACTTGACATTATAAGAAACCATAAAAGCTTTGCAGGCGCAGCAACCTCATGCTAATATCTGATAATCTGAATAAATACAACCGGACTACCTGCATGGACATCATAAAGGGAAATAAAGATCAGAAAATGATCTTTCTGACCTTTAACCCTGAGCCGAGAAACCAAAACAGAGAGGTGGAGGAGAAAGAGTTGGAGAGGACGGGGACTCCCTCCATCTCTGATCTGAGCATCAAGATATACTCTAAGCACCAAAAGTAAAAGTATACATTACTGATCAGTATGTTTCTCTTAAGGCATCATTTACTGTATTAGTATTTTTACTTTATTAGTTTTATTGAGCACAGCCAACAATAAATCTTCTCCAAGACCTTTAATGTCAGGGACGACTTTCTGACTGACAACCGCTGCATGAAATCAGCTTAATGGTGGCGTGTGTGTGTGTGTGTGTGTGTGTGTGTGTGTGTGTGTCTGTGTGTGTGTCATTCTAAAAACCGAGTGTCCCAAAGCAATCGGTGGAAAGTTGGCATGAGAGCGACCGACCCCCAACAGCTTTACAAAGACAATGCATGCACCAATCGATGATCAACGTTTGCAGATGCAGAAGAATGTTCTGCATGAACGCGTCAATACGCGCACGTGCGTTTGGAAAATGTGCAACCGACACGCGGACGGACCCACGCGTGACACCTCGGGCCTCCACCTGATCACCTGCGACGTGCTGCAGGTGTGTACAGTGACCTCTGTGTCTGTGTGTGTGTGTGTGTGTGTGTGTGTGTGTTTTCTGACACCACACAGCAGCAGCAGCGGCCTCTGTGGTGTTCAGACGGATGTAAGATGTATGTTTTCTTCTTCATGTGCAGCCAAGTGTTTGTGTGTTTACAGCGCAAACAGCCGCGCAGTGTGTACCCGGTGAACCGAACGAAGGCCTGGGAGGGGGGAGGGGGGGGGGGGGGGTTCACGCCCGATGCGTTTCCAGAGACCCATCGCCGTGCGGTCGGCACATCAGTCTGTAACTCTGATGACACAACGACATAAACAGAAATGGGTCTGCAGAAATCGGTGGAGGGTTTGAGCAGACTGTCCATTAAATGTTTATTTGTAGTGTTTTCAATGTGATGATTCCTCTGTTACCAAAGGGATTCAAGTTGTACTTCATCTTATACATTAGTGACCTATAACCTGGTGATATTGTCAATAATAGAATGGTATAATAATACATGTCTTCTAATGGAAGAAGCTGCATTTTGAACATCTTTGAAAGTAACCTTGATATGAGAGCCCGGAAGACGTGTGTTTAATATTGCTTTCTGGCAATTGTTGGTACTCTATATAGAGTATGCAATTAGATTTTTTTTTTTCGAGCAATATTATTGATTACTCAATTCAGAACTATTGATTGTACTTTTTCTTTCTTTTTCCTTTTTTAAAATTTTGGAAACTAACTCTCAAAAGAGACACACTCATTAAAAGAGATGCTCGATGAATTAAATGCAGGATGAAAGAAACTCTTCTCCGCGGTGCTTTTTGAGTAGAATAGTGCGACCTACATTGACATTATTTTTCCAATAAGCGTGCAATAATATTAAATAAGTATATAGTGTATAGTTTCTATGGAGTTGGACTACACACGCGCTATAAACCCGACTGATTCCCGGTGGAACCGCAACAAAAACAAACCAAAAAAAACAACCCCGAGAAAGTCACTGACCGTTGGGGCGGCCGCTGCGGGGAGCTGGGGCTCCACGAGTCGGTACGCATCCGCCGCCGAGCCGTTGCCGCTCGCCGCGGATGCTGCAGCAGCAGACAGCGCCAGGGTGTCCGTGTCGCGCGCCGTGCAGTTCGGCTCGCGGTCGCTGCACGAGATGACGCTCCGCCGCGTGGGCAGCAGCAGCAGCAGCAGCTGCAGCTCGCTCATCCCCCGGTTCATCCTCCCACGCCTCCCCTCGTCCACGCCCCTCCTCTGGCTGAGAGAGGAGAGAGAGAGAGAGAGAGAGATGACTGACAGGTGAGCGGATGTGCAGCAGGTGGAATTAAAAGGTGCATTAGATCAACATAAATGCACAATGTAAAACAAAATATTCTACTTTAGTTGAGTATTTCTACTAAGTGTAACTACTTTACACTTCTAGCCTTCTCCAGTACATCTCAGATGAAAATATTGTGCATTTTACCCCCGTTTTTCACATTAAAATTATTAAAAAGAAATTATAACATTAATAAAAGTATATTGTGTTATGTTAAACTATGCAGCAGGAGGCTATATACGGTTATTAAAATGAGCTCCACCAGCTGCAACATTAAAAGGGATGAACCCCTTATGCATTAATAGTTATGACCCAATAATATAACATATATTATGCTGAATGGGGCATTCTGCATAACGTGCAGCTTTTGCTCTTCTACCATTACCCTTTTATTTAATTACGTATAAGTTAAGAACTTTTGATAAACGATCACCAGAAACACCTCTTTTTTTTCTCATCATCAAAAACAAAAAGTAAATTTTTTTCACATGCCAATCAATGCCAGCATTTCTTTTATTATTATGATTTCTTATATCTGTGCATGAAACAAACACCTCAAATTCAAGTATTTTGTGATGTATAATCCACAGATTGTACTCTCAACGTTGTAAATGTACACATCTGTTCTTTTTCCCATTGGACATGCAGTATGTATTTCCCAATAGATACGAACATGTGACACAAGAAAAATCAATACAGGAAACAACAGGCCTCGTTTTTATTTCACTCAGTCTGATCCTCTGTTTCCAGACGCCATGCGTTACGCTCCAGACCTGAAGTTCTCCATCTGTCCACCAGATGGCTTTTTTTTTTACTCTCACGTGCACCTGCTCACCTGTTCCTCATTCCCCAATTAGCCACCACAGTATGCAAACCATCTTCTCTCATTCCCTGCTAGGTTGTCAGTGTTGCTTTGTGCCTTTGAGGTCCAGCCTCCCATAAAACCAACGCTCAAGTGCTTTCCTTCTAATAGCCAGCAGGGGGCGACTCCTCTGGTGGTAAAAAGAAGTCAGATTGTATAGAAGTCTATGTGAGAAAAATGAACCTACTTCTCTCTTGATGTATTCCTTCTGTAGACATTGTAAAGACAAGTTTATGGTCTCAATTGATAGTTTCACGTTTTTTGTCAATACAGAATAATGTACATTTAGTAAATGATGGTCCCATTTTGAGTTAAACAGACAATACAGCAGGGTCTGCTTTAGGGCTACAGACTACAAGTTTAAAAAGGAGTGAGTTTACCAGACCTCTGTATCCTGCTGCTCATCTCTGCTGCAGGCCATAGGCTCCAGGCTATCAGCCGTTAATCTAAAATTTAACTGTCAGCCGGTCGAGTTGCATTGTGGGTAATGTAGGCACCAGATTTTTGATGGAGGAGAAGAATAACAAAAATGATATCTCTGGTCTTTTAAACTGTCTGTAAAACTAATGCTCTATACTGGATGAGATGCCTGCTCATGATTATTTTGGGATCGTCTCTGTACCTGAACGAGTCTTGAGAAGATGAAAGTGGAAATCCAGGACCTGGACCAGAACCACGGTCGTGTCCGACGTTGTCAGGAAGACTCTGGGGGATGATGGGTAATTCAGCTCCGGGCTTTTGTCTTCAGAATCTCTGATGCAAAGAACACTCTCCTGTTCACCATCCTTCACTCTTCTCCTCAGGTACTTAACTCGAGGACATATTTAAATGTCCGGTCGTCAACTCTTGAGGCTCCGAAACTGAGTCCAGGTGTGATTCGCAAAGTCTGAAATGTGTGTTTGCTGCGGGGAGAATGAATATGCAGATTCCCTCAGGTAAACGTGTTTATAAGGCAGAGAGGACCACACACACACACACACACACACACACACGTTATGTCTGTGGAGTAAGTGTGTCTCTCGGTCAGTGCTCTGATGAAAAGTAATTACGCTGATTATCTGCTGACCTGCTGCTTCTACTTAATGCAAATGATGAGACAAGGACAAACGCTCTCACTGATGAACACATGATTACACTGTGTGTGTGTGTGTGTGTGTGTGTGTGTGTGTGTTAAAGTGTGAACTCGGAGAATCTTACCTCTGATCACTTTAATGGGCGACAGAGATCAAACTGAAATCACCTAAAAATGGATTTGGACCCTCAAATCTGACAAAGTAAACAATGTCCTGAGCTGCTGCTGTTCACCTTTGTACAGCCCAAAAAAACCACTGGCTGGAAAATACATGTACTTCAGTACAAATCTGAGGTACTTGTATTTTATTTGAGGTCCATCCATCCATCCATCCATTATCACCCGCTTATCCGGGGTCGGGTCGCGGTGGCAGCAGGTTCGGCAGGCCGACCCAGGCTTCCCTCTCACCCGCAGCACTTTCCAGCTCATTCTGGGGGATCCCGAGGCGTTCCAAGGCCAGCCGGGAGATATAATCCCTCCAGCGTGTCCTCGGTCTTCCCCGGGGCCTCCTACCAGTTGGACGTGCCCGGAAAACCTCTAATGGGAGGCGTCCAGGAGGCATCCTGACTAGATGCCCGAACCACCTCAGCTGACTCCTTTCGACACGAAGGAGCAGCGACTCGACTCCAAGCTCCCCCCTGATGTCCGAGCTCCTTACCCTATCTCTAAGGCTGAGCCCGGCCACCCTACGGAGGAAGCTCATTTCGGCCGCTTGTATCCGAGATCTCGTTCTTTCGGTCACGACCCAGAGTTCGTGACCATAGGTGAGGGTTGGAACGTAGACCGACCAGTAAATGGAGAGCTTTGCCTTCCGGCTCAGCTCCCTCTTCACCAAGACGGACCGGTACAGCGCCTGTTTTACTGCTGCAGCCGCACCGATCCGCCTATCGATCTCCCGCTCCACCTTTCCCTCACTCGTGAACAAGACCCCGAGATACTTGAACTCCTTCGCTTGGGGTAGGCAGTTTGCCCCCACCTGGAGGGAGCAATCCGCCGGTTTCCGGCAGAGCACCATGGCCTCAGATTTGGAGGTGCTAACTCTCATCCCTGCCGCTTCGCACTCGGCTGCAAAACGCCCCAGTGAATGCTGGAGGTCACGGTCCGAGGAGGCAAACAGGACCACATCATCCGCAAACAGCAGAGAGGCGATCCCGAGACTCCCGAACCGGATCCTCTCCGCCCCCTGGCTGCGCCTAGATATCCTGTCCATGAAGGTCACAAACAGGACCGGTGATAAAGGGCAGCCCTGGCGGAGGCCAACACCCACCGGGAACGTGTCTGACTTACTACCGAGGAGACGAACACAGCTCCTACTGCAGGCGTACAGAGACCGGATGGCCCGTGCCAACGGGTCCGGCACCCCATACTCCCGCAGCACCCCCCACAAAAACCCCAGAGGGACCCGGTCGAAAGCCTTCTCCAGGTCTACAAAGCACATGTAAACTGGTTGGGCAAACTCCCAGGACCCCTCCAGTAATCTTGCGAGGGTAAAGAGCTGGTCCACTGTTCCACGACCGGGACGGAATCCGCACTGTTCGTCCTGAATCTGAGGTTCGACAAGCGGTCGGAGCCTCCTCTCCAGCACCCTGGCATAAGCTTTTCCCGGGAGGCTGAGCAGTGTAATACCACGATAGTTCGAGCACACTCTCCGGTCCCCCTTCTTGAAGATGGGAACCACCACCCCGGTCTGCCAGTCCATGGGCACTGTTCCCGACCCCCATGCGACACTGAAAAGGCGTGTCAACCAAGACAGCCCAACAATGTCCAGCACTTTCAGCATCTCAGGGCGGATCTCATCCACCCCTGGCGCCTTGCCACCAAGGAGCTTTTTGACTACCTTAGCGGGTTAGGGATTTGTGAGAAGTTCTTCCGGAGGTGGGAGTTGAAGACCTCCCGGACAGGATCCTCTGCCAGACGTTCCCAGTTCACCCTCACTACACGTTTGGGCTTGCCAGGTCTCTCTAGCCGAGTCCCCCGCCATCTGATCCAACTTTATTTGAGGTATTTTATTATATTTATATCCATCTACTTTATACTTCCACCCCACTACAACACAGAATATATAATATTGTACTTTTTTTTTTTTATACTGCATTTCATTAATTTGACAACAGATTAAGATGAATAAATGCACAATATAGTCAACAACAAAATGATGGTGTGTTAACGTAAGTTAAGATAAGTTGGAGGAGATATTCTGTCCTTAAATTACCGCCACACGGTTTTATGCCTCCACCAAACAACATCGAGATCTGTCCAAAATTACACCACTTTCACTTTGTATTAAATTGTCATAAGTTTCACAGTGACCTTGACCTTTGACCTCCAGACTGAAATCAGTTCATCCTTGAATCCAGGAGGATGTTGGAGACACATTTGAAGACATCCCCTGGAGGTGTTCCTGAGATATTACGTTCACGAGATCGGACGAGAAGGACGGAGAACCCGAAAACATAATTCCTTCGGCCACACGGAGACATAACATTTTTATAAATAACACATAAATAAACTGACGTATGAATTGGTCTGAATATTAAGCATCAATGTTGATACAAACAACAAAACATTTAGAATATAATAAAAACTATCCATAAAACAAATTGTCTGACAGCTTTAAGACCGTTTTTCATCCCCTTAACTGTTCAGGCCACAAAACCACTTAGAAGTTTGGCAACATCATCATCTTTGGGCTTAAAATAAGTATCTTAACTAAGTAAAACGTAAACAACCTTTTATAGGAATCATTTCCTCATTTTGTTTGAATTCATTTCAAGTCGAAAGTTGTTGCTGCTTGACGCACATTCACGCAGACGCTTGGCTTCAGGCGGAGAAAGAGAGAAAGTGCATGAATTAATTAATGTGAACACATTTGCTGACGTCGTTGTTGTTGTTGTTGTTGTCGTTGGAGACGTCTGAGTGTCACAAGCGGAAGTATCTTCTTTTCATGGATCGAGAGAAACATTTGCGGGACGCCTTAAATCAGCTAATAATAGTGTCAGAGCGGCTGAAGAATAATCACAATTAAGTGTGTGTGTGTGTGTGTGTGTGTGTGTGTGTGTGTAACCTGCATCCATTTAATCACCTAAACTGATGGAGAGAAATGTAGGACACTGAATAATTGTGACACACACAAAGACAAACACAGACACACACACAGACACAGACACACACACACACAGACAGATACACACACACACACACACACACACATAGAAATGAGGATAAAGGCTTGAAGGTCGTGCCTCTCAGTTTGAATAGAAAGAGTCTATAGACTCGATACAGTTACACAATAAGGGGCGTACAGGGTTTTCATATACATACATCCCATAAAATAAATATCCCTCTGAGAGGATCTTTATGCCTCCGCATGCTGAGTTGAAGCACCTGAACATGTGATACTCTTTCATATGCATCATCACCACACATCGGTTCATCTTAAGGTTGCTTCGGTTTCTCCTTAAAAAATGAACAAGCAGTCCGATTCCTTTTTAGGGCAAAATGTTCGATTGCATTTATTAAGGTGTTAAAAAGTTTGTTATAATCCAGAGTGCAGATAATCTTTGTTCAACCTCTTTTATCCGCTGTGACCTAAATATATATATACGTGTGTTTGATCACACACTTTCTTCTGGACTGGAATAACTCTACTTTCCATTACTTTATATACCTATAATTCACTGGTTCTCAACCTTTTTACAGTGATGAACCCCTCTTGAAATTATATAATATTATATATATATCCATGTTACACTAATATTTATTCCCCTTTAGCTCTAAATTAAATTTCCTGTATATTTTGTGGCTTTTATTAACTAGTTAACTCTACATTTAAAGAAACCTCTTTCATCTTAACAAAGAATAATTTCCACAGATCTGATGTTCGTCTCTCAGGATTTCTGCTTGATTGGCGGCTGATGCAGAAAACATGTGTGTGTGTGTGTGTGTGTGTGTGTGTGTGTGTGTGTGTCTGCATGATTTTGTGTATGTGGTAATTTAAAAAACGGACTCCATCTTCAGGTAAAACAGTACAAAAGATAACTTGTGAATATTAAGTAAATCAGTTTTTTTATTGGTCACAGACACATCTCCAAACTCGTGTTTTAAAAACTGAAAAACATATTTATCATCGTTTTAATTTTATTGATCATTAATATATCATTCATCTGGTGTAAAAACGATGCTTTCTTGCGGTATTTATTTAAGTTTGTGTCAAAGTGTCAATTCAATGCTTTTCTTCATATACCGCTTCAGTTAGGACAGAGGGAAAAAACAAGGTAGATAAAGTAAAAATGTGTTAATATATCAATTAATAATCATTATAATCATTAAACTATTGCAGGAAGAACAACGACACACACTCTGAGGAAGTGAAGCAAATACCTATGAAACCAATCCAATAATTAAAATGTTAGGTGTTGGTTTTTTGGTCATAACATTAATATTTTATTAATATTTTTTTTTGCATTAGCTGTCATACTCCTCACAAAACTGTATTTTTATATTTTTTATTTCCAGTCCAGACTCCTGAGACGTACCGGCTGTCAATCAGAAGAGACGAAGGACTGTCGTCAAGCCTGCTGCTTCTGTGTCAGCTGTCAATCAAGCTGAAGTCCTGTGTGTGTGTGTGTGTGTGTGTGTGTGTGTGCGTGTACGTGCGTGTGTGCGTCTAACCAAACAGCTCAAGAGAGGGAGCACACATTGAATGTACAAAGACTTTTATTAAAAGTTGAATTATGACCATGTTTACGTTAAAATCAGTGGTGTGTCTACTTGTACTACTTACCTGGTACTTCTACTATATTGTACTTCTTACTCCACTACATGTGTCTGACAGCTCTGTCAGTCACATGACAAAACACACACATGACAAAACACACACACGACAAAACACACATCACGACAAAACACACACACGACAAAACACACACATGACAAAACACACACATGACAAAACACACACACGACAAAACACACATCACGACAAAACACACACATGACAAAACACACACATGACAAAACACACATCACGACAAAACACACACGACAAAACACACATGACAAAACACACGTCATGACAAAACACACACATCACAACAAAACACAAATCACGACAAAACACACACATCACGACAAAACACACACATGACAAAACACACGTCATGACAAAACACACACATGACAAAACACACACATGACAAAACACACACATCACGACAAAACACACATCACAACAAAACACACACATGACAAAACACACACATCACGACAAAACACACATGGCAAAACACACACATGACAAAACACACATCACAACAAAACACACACATGACAAAACACACACATCACGACAAAACACACACATGGCAAAACACACACATGACAAAACACACATCACAACAAAACACACACATGACAAAACACACACACGACAACACACACATCACGACAAAACACACACATAGCAAAACACACACACGACAACACACACATCACGACAAAACACACACATGACTTCTCAGAGTCAGAAGAACAATAATTAATTAATTAATTATCATTAAAGCAGGATACCTTCAGCGTCTCCTTGTTTACGTCTGACACGTGACACGCACAGACGTCGTCTGACATCATATTTATTACTATAATTCGATCGGTCGGCCACGACCCCCAAAATCTCACGTCGTTGCGTAACGTTCATTTGCTGAAAGTGCGTCGGGTTCAGCGAGCGCCGACCGTGTGTCCTGTGATGATGGGTCACGTGGTGACGTAACGCTTCATCCATCAGGGCCCACGTGTCCTTCAGGGTGTCTTTACGTCACTCACTCACGGGGTGATGAACGAGTCGTACAGGAGTGAGTAAGTGAGAGAGTCACTGCTGCATCCATCCATCTTGTTTACAACCATGGCTGCAAAAGTTGGAAAATAATGAAAATAAGAAAAAGGAAGTGAGTGAAATGTATTCAAATTAGTTGGTTATTATATCTTTTAAGCACGAGTTGAGATTCTGAATGAAGCTCACATTTTAATTATCAAAATAAAACGTGTGAACACTCCTGTTGCGTTAATATGAGTATAATATCTCAACGGCAGGTGGCGCTGGTTCACCTGTCGGTGACATTAAACATGAAGAAAAGGAGGATGCGACGAGATGAGGTCATTGCAAATGATGGAAAACATCAAATCAGACGTTTCTGTTTGTTTCAGTTGTTCACTTCGTGTACTTTTATATTTTATCTTGTATCTCAAGCGTTAAAACTTTTTCTGAGGTGTTTGGTTGTTTTTTTAACACTTTTTAAATGCGCAAATTGAAATTGAAAACACATTTTCTTTTTTTTTAAAACCCAAACTAATTGTCCCAGAGCATGTCAATTAGAAAACGCTAAAAATAGTATTAGGTTGTAGTAATGTTTGATTACTTATTGGAGATGTTTGCTTTATTTAGATTTAGTATATATATGTTTAATATATATATTTTGATAATTCTTCTTCTTATTTAGTACATTGTATGTACTAAAGTGTGTAGGCAGGTAGGACCAGCATGCACCTGGGTGCTTTATTTGTTGTTTCCTTTGAATTGCTTGTTTTTGGATCATTGAATCAAAAGAGACAATGGCTTCTTTTCTAGATGTTTGTTCTCATGGATGGTTATATATATAGAATAGAAAAGCATTACAAATTAAAATATAAAAACATAAAGAAATAAAGAAAAAGGGCACACATTGTTATTGTGTAAACACATATTTTTAGAGTTCTGACAATACAAAAAAAATGTAACAGACGGGTATGATGTTGTTTGCAATCCGCAACCTCACCACAAGATGTCCCTAGATCTCATGAAGGGGAGCCAGGCTGCAGGTAAAAGCCTGGTCCTCTTCATGAAGGGGAGCCAGCTGTCTGGTCCTCTTCATGAAGGGGAGCCAGCTGTCTGGTCCTCTTCATGAAGGGGAGCCAGCTGTCTGGTCCTCTTCATGACGGGGATCCAGCTGCCTGGTCCTCTTCATGAAGGGGAGCCAGCTGCCTGGTCCTCTTCATGAAGGGGAGCCAGCTGTCTGGTCCTCTTCATGAAGGGGAGCCAGCTGCAGGTAAAAGCCTGATCCTCTTCATGAAGGGGAGCCAGCTGCCTGGTCCTCTTCATGAAGGGGAGCCAGCTGTCTGGTCCTCTTCATGAAGGGGAGCCAAGCTGTCTGGTCCTCTTCATGAAGGGGAGCCAGCTGTCTGGTCCTCTTCATGAAGGGGAGCCAGCTGCAGGTAAAAGCCTGATCCTCTTCATGAAGGGGAGCCAGCTGCCTGGTCCTCTTCATGAAGGGGAGCCAGCTGTCTGGTCCTCTTCATGACGGGGATCCAGCTGCCTGGTCCTCTTCATGAAGGGGAGCCAGCTGCCTGGTCCTCTTCATGAAGGGGAGCCAGCTGTCTGGTCCTCTTCATGAAGGGGAGCCAGCTGCAGGTAAAAGCCTGATCCTCTTCATGAAGGGGAGCCAAGCTGTCTGGTCCTCTTCATGAAGGGGAGCCAGGCTGCAGGTAAAAGCCTGGTCCTCTTCATGAAGAGGAGCCAGGCTGCAGGTAAAAGCCTGGTCCTCTTCATGAAGGGGAGCCAGCTGCCTGGTCCTCTTCATGAAGGGGAGCCAGCTGCAGGTAAAAGCCTGATCCTCTTCATGAAGGGGAGCCAGCTGCGGGTAAAAGCCTGATCCTCTTCATGAAGGGGAGCGAGCTGCAGGTAAAAGCCTGGTCCTCTTCATGAAGGGGAGCCAGCTGTCTGGTCCTCTTCATGAAGGGGATCCAGCTGTCTGGTCCTCTTCATGAAGGGGAGCCAGCTGTCTGGTCCTCTTCATGAAGAGGATCCAGCTGTCTGGTCCTCTTCATGAAGGGGATCCAGCTGCCTGGTCCTCTTCATGAAGGGGATCCAGCTGTCTGGTCCTCTTCATGAAGGGGATCCAGCTGCCTGGTCCTCTTCATGAAGGGGATCCAGCTGTCTGGTCCTCTTCATGAAGGGGAGCCAGCTGCAGGTAAAAGCCTGATCCTCTTCATGAAGGGGAGCCAGCTGCCTGGTCCTCTTCATGAAGGGGAGCCAGCTGCCTGATCCTCTTCATGAAGGGGATCCAGCTGCCTGGTCCTCTTCATGAAGGGGATCCAGCTGTCTGGTCCTCTTCATGAAGGGGATCCAGCTGCCTGGTCCTCTTCATGAAGGGGAGCCAGCTGTCTGATCCTCTTCATGAAGGGGAGCCAGCTGCCTGATCCTCTTCATGAAGGGGAGCCAGCTGCAATATGGCTTTTGCAAATACTATTTAAAAAAATGCAAAGGACAGGTGGAGGTGCTGCTCCTCCACCTCACAGGGAGCCTGCAGGAAATAACAGAGGGAGGGGATTAGAGGTGTGGTCTCTCTTGGTGTTGGTTCAGGACTTCTCTCTGTGGACTTGTAATGACGTGCTTCTCGGTAACATTACACTCTTTTCTTGAAACTCTAACTTTTTTGGACTAAAACTAATCAAATTCACTCTAGAACTTTAGTCCTCAGCATCATAATTTAAATTAATACAAAGGCACCAATGTAAACTTTGCATGTCAAAATGCACCATTTACGACTATAGGATTATGGGATGGATGTATTTGTCTTCATAGTTCATAGTATATATGGAAGTATGTTACAAGGAATGTTTATTTGTTTTTTGTTGCACTGAAAACTATTATATCTAGTTTTTTAAAATACATATTTTACATTATATATAAAATGATCACTCCAAGGGAGCTCCATCTCACGCTTCCTCCGCCTGCCGCCGCACCGAGGCCGGAAGTCCCGTTCCAGTGACTCCCACGATCCCTGCCGCGGTTTCAAAATCTCTGACGGGAAAACGGTGTAAATACTGTGTTGCCAGATTGGATTAAAATCCCCCTTTGTGTCATTTTCCTCGCGCGCCACGCAGCTTTATTTTGGGGGATAACGTGGCTGCCGGGATCTGGACACCGGGACACCGGGGAAGACGACGCCCGGCCACTGGACCGGATTTTCAAAACACGGCGGTGCTGAGGAATAAACCACCGGCCGGTGGGTGGGGGGGGGGGGGGGACGGGGACCGGAGAGTGGCGTTTATTCGCTGTGTTCGTGGGCGACAATTAATGTGGATCGTCTTGTCAGGTGTATGATTATCTTCGCTGTTATTCCCCGGAAGCCAAATAGAGGTGGGACAACAACAACAACAACAACAACAATAAGAAGAGGAGAAAAAAAAAAGAAAAATAAGAGAGAAGCTTCCTTCTTCCACATCCAGCGGATTTGACGGCTGGCCTGACATCATTGGCTGGTCGTGGGTTGAATGAATCATCGCCTTCATTACAGGGTGGTGGTGGAGGGGGGGGGTTAGGGATGCTGTCGCTGCACCCTTAAAGAACACGTCTCGCGGATCCTCCTGAGATCAACACGCCGCTCGTCGCGTCGCAGCCAGCATGGAGGAAACCCTGCGGAAGCTGCAGAAAGACGCGTCCGGACACAAGCACAAAGCTCTGCGCGATGCCTGCGTCTACGCCCGGGGTGAGTGCGCGACAGCTGCCGCTCCCTTCTCCTCCTGGCTCCTGGTTCTCCTGGTTCTCCTGCTCCGGTTCTCCGGCTGCAGGAGGGGCTGGCAAAAGGTCTTTTTTTTATGGGGGTTGTGTTCTTCACCTTTGGGGTAACATGGAGCAGCTCCTGTAATTCCACAGGCCTATTATTTTGTATCAAGAAACCACAACAAAAATCAATGTTTCTCACAAGTTAATTTAAGGTGGCCAAAGACTGATAGTGGGGTGGAGGGATGTTGTTGTCTTTGTGGTTTTTATTTATTTTTATATTTCAAAACAGGAATACAAATAATATATATTTTTTAATAGATGCACCTGCTGTTTTTTTTAAATGTATTTTTAATTTTTGACTGGCTCTCTGGGATCAACATGCAGAGTTGGAACATAAACTAGTAATGTCCAAAAAACTCATTCAGTTCTTTTCAGACCATTTATAAAAATCCCACCTGAATCTGTGCAACATCACAGTAACTTCTTCCAGTAAATAAAAAGCACATTATCCTGTCTGCAAGATGGACCATGAACGCACCGTTCTGGAAGACCTCGAGCACACACTTTAAACCGCTCAGATTATTCAGAGGCAGGATGAGCATGCATAACACTACCGAGTGCAGATTTCTGATTACACATCTTGGAGCTCGATGTCAAGCGGATGTGATGATATCAGACCATATCATATGATGACATCATGCATAACGGTCATCGATACTGACGTTTTTGCTGACTCACCAGTCATCTCCTACCCAACTAAAAGGGCTGTTTGAATTTAAATGAAGTTCCATGACTTTGAGTATATCTTGCAGACACAGAAACCATCAAAAAAAAAAACGTATTCAAGTAACTCTTTGCTGGTCTCATCGGTGTCTTGTCTGCACAGATCAGTGCTTCCCCCAGAAGTTCTCTCCTCCAGAAAAGCCTCTGAAACATCTTTTAGAAACACGTGACGGTCAAAAGATCCAACAAACACCATTCAAGCAGGTGGAAAAAGAGCTTTCCACTGACGTCAGTGGGGATATTATTAGTATTTAAAGGCACGATTCGCCAGCCGTCAAGTGGGGAGAGAGCTCAGATTGTGCTGATGAAGGCACACACACTTAATCTAGCACAGGCACACACTAACTTAATGCACACACACTGCAAGGGGGGGGGGTTAAACCTAACAGGGTGTTAAGTGGTCTGCAGACCGTGTGTGTGTGTGTGTGTGTGTGAGAGTGAGAAGTGAGGCCTCCGCGTGGTGGAAAAACAGACACTATCCTGTGTGCCATGTTTCAGTTAAGTTTTACAGGACACGCCCATAACGGCAGCTCACATATTTACCTCCGAAGTGATGTGAAGGTCGCTACCTTTTAGAGAGAGACACACACACACACACACACCCACACAGTATAGTATTGTATGCAACATGACTGCCTGTGCAGAGGAACAGAAGATTGATGCAGTGCTTTTTTTAAGCGATGTCAGCAGGTGTCATATTTCAAGTTTAATACGAGGGAAGTTGCAGTCGCGTATCCCCAAGGTGACACCTCTCAAGGTTCCTTAGATACAGTTTGTTTTATATATATATATATATATATATATATATATATATATATATATATATATATAGTTGATGAATAACTCTGCATTTGTCTTATTTTAGGCATTTTGGGGGTTGTTTACCAATAAAAGTGTAATTAAACAAAACAGCTGGGCAAACTGAGGAAATGGTGCTTTAGTTTGGGATTATAATAATATTCTCAAAACTGTTGACATTAGCTTTAGTCTGGGGAACCAGATTTGTGTTTGGAGTCTCAACAAACGATACGTAACGCCATGAGAAGTCATTGCTTTTTTTAGACCAATGTAATCCAGGCATGCCCGTTAGTTCATTATTAAATCCATTGTTCTCTTTTCTTTGTGCCGTTAACTGACAGAAACCCTGGAGTCTCCGAATGGATCCGCCAAGATTTCCCCTTCACAGCTTCGGTGAGTTGAACTGTCAGTTTCACTTCGACTCAAAGCTTCGGAGTCCCAAACAACCGGAACCTCAACCAGAGACATTAGGAGCTGCTGGTCACCGGTTGTCGGACGCGGTAGCTTTGCCTTCCAGCCGCACAGTGTGTGTGTGTGTGTGTGTGTGTGTTTAGACATGAATAACCAAATATTGAAGTGTTCCTCTCGGAGCCACGTGGCTATATTTTCCTCTATTTTACACACCGTGTGTGATTTTTGAATGAATTTGAACAATCAAATCCTCCCTGGGATGCTGATGCAAATATAGAATTTGAGCACTGAACTTCCACATCACTCGGTTTTAAACACTGTACAGGACGATTAACAGAGAAGATATGAAATCAGCTGCAGCGGCTGGATGAAATACCATCGGTCGGTTCAAATATTGTGCAATGCGACGCAACACGTGACGAATATTAACTCGGGAGAGAGGGGGGGGGGGGGGCTTTTAAATAGTTTTTTGAGTCACTTGACAAGTAAAAGAGGAGCTCTTCACACTAAAAGCTGCAAATATAACATTACAAAACATTTTCCCTGAGCTTTTTAAAAAACATATATAATAAATAGTGGATGGGCTCAAACCACCCAAATGTGTGTTCCCTGCACCGAGAAGACGTCCAGTGAACCCGGGTTAGGGTTAGGGTTAGAGGAAGAGAACCGAAGCTGGTGATCATGTGCCGGAGGCCCTCAAAGTAAATTTAAAGACACAATTAACAGTAGAGCTCCATTTCTATTGGATGGATTTATTAAAAATCCACAAACCGACTTCTCCAGACGTGATCGTACCTGATTCTGAAATTCTCCGTGTGCACAATAAACGCAACTTTATGAGCCGGCTGGATTTCTTTTTAATATATTATGTTGCAGGCCTGTTGTGATATTCGACTTGAACCGGCGCTCCTGTTGTTCAGCTCTCCAACCGATCACGATCCCGTTTCATTATCATAACGTAACTGACACCGTGTCATCAGAACACTCCGGACGGAGCGGCGGTTTAAAAGTCCACGTGCCGAAAACTACTTTCAGACGTCGTGAATTATTCATTCGATAACCCCCCCCCTCCCCTCCCTGTTGCCTTCGTTACGGATTATGGGATTAAATATTGATGATAATGTGTTTTGTGCGACGGTGCTCGTCCGGCGGGCTCCTTCGGCCTCCACGAAGCTCGGAACCGTTCGAACCAAGATGGACGCTTCCGGTTCCGCGCTGGCCCGACGGGAGAAAAAACGACGGTTTCTCTCTGAGGTGAAGTTGCCGTGAGACGCAAATGAATGAAGTCAAGATGCAGGAAATGCATCAGTGCTTTGACGAGGAATGTCTTTGTGTTCATTATCTCACGTAGACGATTCAAACACATTTCTGAGCATTTGATAAATAGCTTAAGGTCCTTTTCTAAAGCTTTTTTTAAAATTTTTTTTAGGCTAGCTGCTCTAGTCTAGAGTAATTTATATTGCAAATCCACAAAAATTATCATTCTTGTACTGAATCTGTAGCTTCCTACCAAATACCATCAATGTCCGCCTAGAATTAAAAGGAAATTGCAGAGAATCAAGAAAAGAGAATCCTGAATTTGAAGCATGTGCAGTACCACGAAGAGCAGGAAGGAGGGAGGAGGATCTGGAGGTCACGACGGAGGTCAAGACCGAGGCCGTGTCCTATTCCGCTGATCTGCCTCCGTCCTCCAAAAGCCTACTTCCTGTTCAGTACCGTTGCTTAAAACGGGGAACATTTCCTGCCGATTTCAGGTTTAATATGTTATGTATTTCTGGGGATGCTAACTCCAGAAGTTAGCATCACGCCGGTTCCCTCGACGACGGTTCGGGGAAAATAAACACAAATGAATGAACGCAAAGTTTATGATGCGTACGTTATTTCTACCAAACAAAAAAACATTGACTTTGAAACGCTGACTCATTTCTGAGTTTCAGGACTCCCTTTTTTTCTCAGTGGGAGAGCGGATGATGGTGACAGTTGTTGTGTTCTTGCTTCCAGAGAGCGCTGTCTGCTGCCTCTACAGATGGCTCTGGAGTCTAAAAACACCAAACTGGGACAGGCGGCGCTTACTGGGATGCAGGTACCTCAACATCAACTTAAATTTAAAGAAGAAATCTTCCTTTTTACAATTTGAAAAGCAATAAAATGCATCTTTTGTTCAACTCAATACAGCGTTATTAACTCTAGTATGACCAAGCAAGCCAATTTAAGATACGGAATGTAAGACTCTGCGATGTTTTTGTGTTTTAAACATTAATTGCCACTACAGTCTTGCTATAAACCTCCTGCACATCAGAATTATTTCCCACACAAGCTGGTTGCACACAAGAAATGTGTGAAATAAAAAGAAAACACTGTGCACCAGCATCAAATTATTTTTTATCTGGAACTTTTTTGCCACTTCAGATTAACATATGCATTTACTTGGACATCGCGAGGGAAGCAGCTGCTTCGTTAAAGCCCTCTCTCCCTTCTGTCCAATCAGAAGCTCCTGTGTGAGGACAGGTTGGTGGGCGGGGTCGGCGTGGAGTTGGAGGTCCTGGAGAAGCAGCTGCTCAGCCAGATGCTGGAGGCCATCAGAGTCACCCCATCCCTCCATGAAGACCTGCAGGTGGAGGTCATGAAGGTACAATCCTGACCCCAGGTCCTGAATGTATAGCGTGTGAACTGATATGAATTTGTTTATATCTTTATCGCGTGTTTCTGTCTCCTGTGTGCAGGTCCTGCTGTGCATCACCTACTCGCCAAACTTTGACATCAACGGAGACTCCATCCTCCGGATCGCTGAGGTAGGACGGCGTGAACCTCTTCGGATATGTGAGGTTATGCATGTAGCAACAAAAAAAAAAAAAAAAGGGGACTTTCTGTTTTGCTTTATGCAGAAATTAATATTTTAGATAATGTGTGTGGCTGTATTTGAGAATGCGTCTAAGAAATGGGTTTCTCTTGGTTTACATCATAAATGGGATTGTTTGCATCCCATAAAATGATTTTCTTTATGTACCGGGTGTTGGACATGAATAATTAAAGTGTCACAGGTAACGAATAGGAGACACGTGTTCACGGCTCACCCCTCAGGCTGTTTATTTAAAAGCTAAATGAGCCTTAATGACTTCTGGAAAACAAGTTCCAACGAAGCAACCAATTAACCCACCTCATTATACCTGCGCTGCTGTTGGTGAGGAGGGGTCAGACGTCCACTAATCAGAAGGTCGGGGGTTCGACCCCCCCGGTCCCTGGGATATCGAACCCCAAATGGCTCCTCGATTGTGCTTGTGTGCGTGTGTGTGTGTGTGTGTGTGTGTGTGTGAATGTGTGTCTTGTGTTGTGGTGGCAAAAGAGGATTCCAGTTGCAGCCAAGACGAGAAAAGCGTATCGATTCTTTCGCGGTCCCAGTATTGATCGATTTGGTCCCAAACGTTTCACTTTTTTTTTTTTTTTTTTTTTTAAAGACGGCGAAACCGTTTACAAAGCGAGAAGCACATGAGCTCAATCTATTTTAATAATAAAAAAGGTGATGCTTTTGCTCCTCCCCCCCCACACTCGAAGGCCTTGTCTCATGCTGTACTTTCGTCCATTATTCAGGAAGTTGAGATGTGTGGTCCTTGCACACACACACACACACACACACACACACACACACACACACACACACACACACACACACACACACACACACACTAGATATTTGCCACATAACAACCTTCATTGAGATAGTGGACTAACCTGGTTGGAAAAAGGTTGTGTTGGTGGCACAAACTCTTTTGATGGATCACATTTATGACTCTGAATAAATACATCTGATTCCATACGTTGTGACAAAGATGAAGTCTGGACTGAGCTTTTCCTTCCTGGTGGTGTTTTGTCGGCTGTGGAGACAACGTGGAGCCAAGTCCAATGAAGCTCAGTAATAACTCTTTCTGGCACTCTCGTCGCAGTTGCCATGGTTGCAACCATTTTGAGGAATTGGCACCGAAAAAGAAACGGTTGCCTTTTTTGGTACTCTTATGTTTTATTGCCATTAAAGTGGATCTGATTACAGCTGCACACTTTACGTGACACTCAAAATGATAGTCTTCAGATAAGGGTCTTCATAATCCCCCCTGCGCAGGACAAAAAGCATATTGTAACAGTAAAGGAGACCCCCCCCCCCTCCCCCCACCAGCCTCCCCTGTTATCTCCAAACTTCAACCCAAATGAATGTTACCTGTCCTGTGACATCACTTCACTCAGCAGCAGCTCCTGTGTGTCTGACGTCCATTAACAGCTCGTAAAAACCTGCTCGACATGTTGTGTAAATGGGCTGCGTGCTGCCAGGGACGGCCATCTGGTGTGTGTGTGTGTGTGTGTGTGTGTGTGTGGGGGGGGGGGGTCATAACTCAGTTGCTGGAGAGGTTGTCAGCACCACTCTATTATCAGTACCATCCCATACAAACAATGAGGCTCAGCTTTTGGTTGCCGGAACTGAAAATGTGGTTGCCTCCAGGTTTCAGTCCCCTTTTACGTTTGTAGTGTTTTAAGATGCTTATGCAGCGACACGTATACATGACATGCCTTTGTGTGTGTGCGTGTGTGTGTGTGCGCGTGTGTGTGTGTGTGTGTTGCATTTTGATTTTTCCAGCTCAAAGATGCCTGAGATACTTTGGCTCCTCGTTGATTCTGATTTCTCCGTCAGCTGAATCGATTTCCACATTCAAACTTTTCCCACCGTCAGTCGTGTAAATGCACGCGCAGCGCTGTCCGGTTCTAGTTTTTTAAACGGTAATAGGTTGCCCCTATTCTTTATATGTAAAAAAAAAAAAACAACAACAAAAAACACTGCCACTGATGGCGACCAAATGCCAGGAAATCTCCTCCAATGGAGTTCACCGGCGTTGTGCCACGAACCTGGCGGGAGCAGTTGTGTCGCATTCAGACCAAATTCTGCACCTGCGCCACCTAGTGGACAAGGGAAGGCATGACGTGGCGTTATCGCCACCTGCAGGCAGAGGACGTAATAGCTGCAGTCATTTTATCACTTACGTTCACATGTTGAACACCATTGTGTCTGTGTAGAGAGTAATGCATGCACAGATGTCGCTGTAAAGTACCTATTATTATATTTGGATGATGTTGTAAATGCATGTATTGTCGTTTCCAAGAAGAAGAAGTTATAATTTTAGGAAGGCAGCAGAAGGGTGGTCCCTCTTCTCTCTTGTTCATCTCACACACACACACACACACACACACACACACACACATGCTGGTTCTGGAAGGCTTAATGATGCAGTATTGATCCTCCATTGATTAGGCCTAGGTGGAGGAGGTGGAAAGCATCCCAGAGGATGCCAAGACTTAACATCCAAGTATAATTAGAAGAGATGGTCTTTGTTTGGAGCTCCAGGCTGGGAGGCCGTTTTGTAATTGGTGAAATAAATCACATTTCATTGCTGACGAGCTCTCTATCTCTTCCCTAAAACCCTTCATCTTATTGTTTTAAAAAATATATATATATATATATATATATATATCACCATTCCTTTTTAATACGTTTTCTTTTTCAAATCTCAATTTATCTATGTCTATTTCATTGTTTTTTTTATTTCTGTGTGCTTTTTTTTCTTCTATCATGTGTTTCTTGTGAAATCTGTGAGCTCTCACGGGTATGAAATGTGCTGTATGGAAAATGTGCCTGTCCTCGCCTTTTGTGTGTGCGTGTGCGTGTGCGTGCGTGTGTGTGTGTGTGTGTGTGTGTGTGTGTTTACCACCTGAATGTGAAGAGTGAGACACCACTGCCGCTCCTGGGACCCTGTGTGATTAACCACACTCTCGTGGTGCTGCGAGGCACTTTTGATAAAAGCCGGCGTCACAGGAAGTGTTTGTGTTGCTCCGCTGCTCACTAACTCCGTGACCTTCTAATCTGGCCGTAAGATGTTTTGAAACACTGACGATGCATCTCCCCCCCCCCCCCCCCCCCCCTCTCTCTCATATGTCTGGTAACCGTGGTAACCTTTGACGCCATGGAAACCTCCCCTTTTTAATCATAGATGCTTTTCTCGGGATGGGGGGGATGTGCGTCATGACCTGATCTGCTTTTGTGACTCAGACATTAGAAAGATCACACATTGACAGGTGTGTGTGTGTGTGTGTGTGTGTGTGTGTGTGTGTGTGTGTAGGTGTGTATCCAGACCTACATGTCCAGCTGTCACCAGCGCAGCATCAACACGGCGGTCCGAGCCACGTTGAGCCAGATACTGGGCGACCTGACGCTGCAGCTGAGACACAGACAAGAGGTACACGACGCACACAACACAGTAGCTGCAGACACGGACGCACATATAGACATTAAAAATAAAAAACCTTTGAGACTAAACGTGAAACATTCGGGATTTGTCGCGTTTATTTTGTATTGTTTTTGATTTTAATAAAACATTTTCAAAGTGTCACTTTTGGGCTCTGTACAATTGAGACAGTAAAGTTTTACTGATTGCATCGTTTATTAATGATAACTCAATGCGTGATCAACAACAATCTATAAAAAACAAATTTCGCAATATACTGCAGAGTATATTAGACAATTAAGAGATATCTCTAATATGTTCACAAACACACATGTTAATATGACACAAAGACACATGTAAGTCAATCAGAAACACACGTAAACGTTTCCTGTGAATAGACGAGACTCAAACTCACTTACTCACACCTGTGTTGACACTGAAGCCCCCATCCCCCCCCCCCCCCCCACCCCCACAAAAAAAGACCCACAAGCCTCCCGTCGTGTGCTCCTCCTCCCGCAGGGCGCAGATGGAGACGAGGTGACGGCGCCGCCGCTGCACAGAAGAGGTAGGGCGACGTCTTTTGCCGGCGCTATCCTCCACCTCTGGAGCTGCAGTCCTCTCTGTGCACACGATGCACCGCAGCATTCTGTCAACCTGTACAATTTATGACGGTTCAATGCACAACAGCTGCCAGGAATGTGACCTTTTCACTAAGTGTGTAACGCTCCGTTAATGTCGACATTATTGGAAATATGCCAACGTAGTTACGTCTGTATGTTGTGATGTGTAGTGGACAACATTTATATTGAGAGGTGTTTAACATTTTCTGTCCTGACATTTACATAATAATAGAAACGCCTCTAAATACAATGCAGTCCACTAACTCTACAGTTTAACCACCCCCCCCCCCCACCCCGATGCTCATACGTATAATCGAAGTAAACATCGAGAGAATTATAAGAATACTTGGAACATGTTGGGAAATATTGAAAGCCAAAACATCTCTGTTGTCTCCACACGGCTCTCAACATGGCGCTTCTTTAGTGCTCAGAACAAACGGTTTCATAGCCACATAAACGGCTGTAATCACCGTAGTAGTAAGAAACGCCTCTCACACACACACACACACACACACACACACACATGCAAACACGAGACAAACGGCATCACGGAGATGGTACTGATTAATTTTATTTATTACAAAGAAATGTGGGGGGGGGGGGGGCGGAGAGAGAGAAATGTGAGAGACAGGCAAGAATAATTATGTTTTTTTTTTGTTTGTTTTTTAACATTATCAATAACGAAGGTGCCATGAATTCACTCGTTATTGTGTGCGTGTGTTTTTTTGCAGATGTTTCTCCCACCAGCCAGGCTCTGTGTGAAGACGTGGTGACGGTGCTGACGGTTTTCTGCGAGAGGCTGGAGTCGGTGGACAGGTGACACCGCAGCTTTCCCCCGTTGTTTGGCGTAATGTTCTTCTTCTTTTTTTAAATAACAAAAGCCTCAACGTGTAATATGTTCCCGATTTGGTTGTCGTGTCTCCCCATCCTCCAGTGAGAACCAGCTCCTGCAGCTCCTCTACCTAGAGTGCATCCTCTCCATGCTCAGCAGCTGCCCTCCCACAATGCACCTGTCCAGGGGGTTCGCCGACCTCGTGTGGTGAGACGCGACGCTCTTTTCTAATCTCGCGTATCAAGAAATGTGTGTCGGTGATCTCATTTAAATGTTTAGGAGATGCTTTACGTGAAGCTTTTTTTATCCAGTTAATGCTACTTTTTGGATATCTTGAATAATAATACATATTTTTTTTTTTTTTTACAATTGCTCACTGCGCTCTTATGTATTCATAACCCTATAATATTCCTTCACCCAGGAAGCAGCTGTGTCCGTCCCTCGTGGCGATCATGGGAAACCCCGCCAACGACAAAACAATCGCTTCCCACCACGGCTACACGGGCGCGTCAGACCGCCTCTCGGACCGCCACAGTCTAGGTAACCGGACCCCCCCCCCCCCCCCCCCCACCGTGGGAGGCCTTCACAATGTATACAAAGAATACGAGGGCTAGTTTGAAATGGTTTCATGTGTCTGTTGGAGAAACTCGTTGGAGGACTTTTTGAGTCTGACGTCAACGTGGTTTGGAACGAGCTCGTTTACTTAATGAGGGATTAAATAATTAAACAGTCTGGGTCCATCTTGAACCAAATATACAGGAAGCGGTTGATTTTTACCTCTTTAAAAAAAAATCCAGAGCTTGGAAACTGAGACCCATATTCAGTACAATAAATATATAGACTGTACAGTATGTTTTATTTCCAGCAACTTACATTCATACACCGTAAACACAGCAACGGAGAGCCATTCAGGGTTAAGAGTCTTGCTCAAGGGCACTTCGACGAGAGCTAGCAGAGCCGGGGGATCGAACCGCCGATCCTCTGAATGAAACCAGATCTTTTTAGACGTTTCTTTTGGTTCTACATGTGAGGAGAACGTGATGTTAAGTGCTTCATCCTCGTTTTCACCTCCAGGATTCAGCCAGGAGGTGGACCCCTTCGGTGGAGGGGTGTCCGATCAAGGCCGAGGGTCCGGCTGCTCCTCCAGCGCCCCCGCCAGGATCGCGCCGGTAGTGCGGACCGTGTGTTACATCGCCGCGGAGCTCGTGCGTCTGGTGAACTGCGTGGAGTCGATGAAGCCGGTGCTGCAGTCGCTGTACCACAGGATCCTGCTGTACCCGCCTCCTCAGCACCGCACCGAGGCCATCCGCATCATGAAGGAGGTGGGAGGAGGAGACCTCACTGCTCACCTTTTCTTTTCTTTTTTTTTTTCAGAGCATATTAGAACTATATGGAGCCATATATAATCCTTTCCACTTCACTAAAGTATAAGAATGTGTGTGTGTGTGTGTGTGTGTGTGTGTGTGTGTGTGTGTGTGTGTGTGTGTGTGTGTGTGTTAGATCCTGGGCAGTCCCCAGCGGCTGTACGACCTCGCCGGTCCTTGCGTGGCTGAGCCTGAAACCAGGAAGCGCTCCTTCTCAAAGAGGAAGTCCCACCTGGACCTGCTTAAGCTGTGAGTGACTCTTCTTCTCGTTGTTCTTTCTCTTACACTTACTTTGCACAGAATATATATATATATATTATTACAGTTGTCCTGAGCTTGACGTTTTACTCCTGATGATGTTCCTTATATAATAAGTTGTATATTCCATCTGGTAATCTGATAATAAAGTGCACATCACAATATTCCACCGAAGCAATTAGATGATTAACCAAAATGGAATTTAAATCCCGGCGGATTTCTTTACCGAAAGCAACCAAAGCGGTGAAGACATGATGTGCTTCTTCTGCCTCCTCCTCCAGAGTGATGGACGGCATGACCGAGGCCTGCGTGAAGGGAGGCATCGAGGCGTGCTACTCGTCGGTCTCCTGTGCCTGCGCTCTCCTCGGGGCGCTGGACGAGCTGTCGCACGGCCGCGGCATTCAATCTGAGCAGGTGCGGCGGCGGCTCCTGTTTTTAAGAAATCCGTGGGTTTTTAAGTACAAAAACCGTAAACAGGAGTCGTCTGTTTCTCAGGCTCGGCTTCTCCTCAGACGGCTGGAGGATCTGAAAGAGGGGACGGAGTCGACGCGCGAGTCCATGGAGATCAACGAGGCCGATTTCAGGTGGCAGAGACACATCCTGTCCTCCGAGCAGCCTCCCTGGGACACCGGATCTTCTTCCTCCCACGCGGCCGCCGCCGCCACCGAGCGCAGCCCCGACATCAGCATCAGCATCACCACGGAAACGGGACAGACCACTGTGGACCTGGAGGCCGGGGTGGCCGGGGAGCTCGCCGCGGTTCTGGGCCGCACGACTCCCGAGGAGTGTGGCGAGGATGCGCGCCTGCCCTCGACCTCATCCCGTGGCGGCCAGGAGGGAAGCGGACGTGAGCCGGGCCTCGAGGAGAACCAGGGGAGCCAGCGGGAGGAGGGAGGACGAGCGACTGGGGTTGAGGGGAGGGGAGAAAAAGAAAGAGGAGGAGACGTTGGTGGGGGAGAAAGAGGAGCTGCGGTTCCTCCAGATGTGGTGCAGCGAAGTCACGGCCTCGTCCACCCCGACATCACCAACTTCCTGTCCGTGGAGTCCAGGACCAGGCCGCCCCACGGAGGAGGGTCGCGTTACAGCGAGAGCAACTTCAGGTACGTTGCAGCGCATGCCTCTTAAAAAAAAAAAAATGTCCCATCAACCGTGTCAAAGTGACGTCATCGATATCTTCACCCCGTTGGTTCGCCAGCATCGAGGAGCAGGACTTGTCGCGCACGGAGTTCGACTCGTGCGACCAGTACTCCATGGCCGCGGAGAAGGACTCGGGCCGCTCCGACGTGTCGGACATCGGCTCCGACAACGTCTCGCTGGCGGACGAGGAGCAGCAGACGCCTCGCGACTGCCCGGGCCACCGCTCCCTGCGCACCGCCGCCCTGTCGCTCAAGCTGCTGCGCAACCAGGAGGCCGACCAGCAGAGCGCCGGGCTGTTCGTGCAGTCGCTGGCGGCGCTGCTGCCCCGGCTGCTGGGGCTGCCCGACGCCACCGAGGTGGACCAGTCGCTGCAGAACTTCTCCTCCAGCTTCTGCTCCGGACTGCAGGCCGGTGAGAGGGAGGGGGAGGTGTGTGTGGATGTGTGTGGGTGTGTGTGTGTTTGTGTGTGCGCGCTAAACTAACACGGGATATTTGCCGAAGGTGGAGCGATCCGTGCAGCACTCACTTCATTCATTACTCAGCTCTGGCCACCGGGGAAGTCTCTGCTGTGGGTTGAGTCCCCGAACGAGACGCTGGCTGTTTGAACAGCGGTGGTTGTGGAATAAATCTTTCAATAACTGTTCAGTAATACACGGTGTCAAGGGGACAAAGTGTCAATCACAAGCTAATTGATCAGTATGTGCGCGAGGATTTTAAGAAGGAAAAAAAAAAAGCCCCACAATCCATCTGTGAAAAGCAGTGAGGCTGCTGGGAGTTTTATTTTACTTCAGCGCGGCAAAATTATGAATCAAATGAAATATATATAATATATATACCGATTAAAACACTTGACTTATCATCAGCTCTCTCTCTCTCTCTCTCTCTCTCATTTCTCTCCCTTTTCTCCTTCGTTCCTCTTCATCTATATTTCCCACCACCACCTCCTCTCTCACTCTGCTTATCCTCTTTCTTTACTTTCATCTCCTTAGCCTACCTCCTTCTCTCTGTCATCCTTCTCTTTCTCTTTCTCCTCTCCTTCTTCTCTCTGCTCTCTTTTCCCTTTGTGCTTTCTCTGTATCCTCTCCTCCCTTTTCTCTCTCCTCCTCCCTCTGTACTATTCCCTTCCTCCCACCATCACCACTTCTCTCTCTCTTTTACCTCCCACTTAGTGTGATTTATTTTTGGTCTCTCCCTCCGTTCAGCTCTCTGCGTCTCGCATCAAATAAAAAAAAAAAAAAAACGTTATTAAACTAATAAAAATAATGTAAAAAATGTGGAAAATATATATATATTTTAGAAGTGACGTTTGTTTAGGTTTTTGTGCAGATATTTCCCAAAATAAGGAGCCAAAATCCCAACAAAACGGCCAACCAGAGTCAGTTGTTGCAGCCCGCCTCAGTGTGGACTTAGTTGTATCTTTTAAAGTTTCTTTTTCTTTATTTTTCATTGTTTAATGACGCAATATCTGCCCCCTCCCCAGGTGGGATCCACTCCCCAGGCTTCGAGGCCGGTGACACCCTGAGCTGTCAGTCTCTGATGAACGCGGACGCCCTCTACCTGGTGTCGTACTACGCTCTCCTGCTCAACCTCAAACTCTGCTGCTGCGACTACTACAGGAGGCGAACGCTCGCACCCGTCCTCAGCCTGGTGAGCGCCACCGTGTGGTAGAACGAAGTGGTATTTATTGGAAGTTGAATAGATGAGATGTGTATTGGAAATGGGATAAACTGTGCATTTGCAGAGTAGGATAGATTTTTCGATTGTGTGTGTTTTTTTTTTTTTTTGCAGAAGGAGTTTGTGCGTCTGATCCAGAGCAGCGGAGTCCTCGTGGTGCTCTCTCAGGCCTGGATCGAGGAGCTCTACAATCAGGTGTTGGAGCGCAACCTGCTGGGCGAGGCCGGGTACTGGGGCTCACCGGAGGACCACGGCCTGCCGCTCATCACCGTGCTGACAGGTACTCGCGCTGCCATTTGTATGTTTCCTTCTGGGACGTTTTCAACCAACTTTACTGGTCAAAGCTCTTTAAACTTCATTTGTTTTACCTTGAAGATGATAACATAAAAGATTAGTTCTTGCTTTTCTTAAAGAGACACAATGTTACCAATATTTGCACATAACTTATATAATTATATGTAATTGTAAAAACACGGACATCCTCGACTCAGATCACAACAACAGACAACTTGACTTCTTCTTATTTCCCTCCAGATATCGACGGTCTGGGCAGCAGTGCGATTGGAGGACAGCTGATCCGGAGGGCGTCCAACCAATCACCACTTAGCGTTGACCAGGCCGGGAGTGACACTGTGATGGCAGGTCGGTGGCCAAAACCCTCAGAAATATGACGGATGGATTAATCCATTGCTTCACTTCCTACTGTTTTTTTTTTTTAATTAATTTTTTTTACATTCAACCAGCTGTGAAAGATTTTTCCTGTTTGTATTTTTTTTTTGGAGTAATGTTCCCGAAGAGGAGCTTTTCCACAGCGCTGCTAAATCAGCCAAGCGCAGCACTTCTCATCAAACAGGCTTCACTCACCTCTGAAGCTGTATTAATCGGTTGAAAATGCTGCATTGGCATCCCATAATAGTGCTGCATGGGCAAGCGCTCCCACCTTTTTATAATTGGAGGCCACAGATGAGCAAAAGCCATAACAGATGGAAAGACAAATAGTGTGTGTGTGTGTGTGTGTGTGTGTGTGTGTGTGTGTGTGTGTGTGTGTGTGTGTGTGTGTGTGTGTGTGTGTGTGTGTGTGTGTGTGTGTGTGTGTGGGAGGGATATCAGCGACATTTAACCTGATTTGCTCATTAATTGGTTTATTTGAAGCACGTTTCATAAAACAAATAATTACTTCACCAAACAAGTCGGGATTTTTTTGTTTGTTTTTGGGCTATTTATATAAAACGTTATATAAATAAAGATATTTATTGGAAAGAGAGAAGTGATTAGTTTAGTTAATTTAATTCCCTACTGCACTTTGTGTCCATCCAATCAAATCGTCACATTGTGGAAGAAAAAAAAAAAAAAAAAAATGAAAAATTGGTGGACGTGTTTTACAAAATATTAAAGTATCGGGGGTAAATAAAAGCAAACACACACACACACACGCACAGACAGAAAATGAGTCAAGGACCACCTGCA